>NC_056474.1:2235738-2394538 GCF_008729295.1 Plectropomus leopardus | reverse complement strand
ATTATTTTTACCCTTTTTAAAATATCTTTTTTATTTTCCTTTTTTGGGGTAAATTTCATTTTGTTCTAACTCAACTTTTAAGGTCATGTGTTTTTGAAAGTAATCCAGCTAATTTTCTCAGGTTCAAAAGGATTAAGGACTTATTACATTTTGAATTCTTTTGAATANTTATTATTTTTACCCTTTTTAAAATATCTTTTTTATTTTCCTTTTTTGGGGTAAATTTCATTTTGTTCTAACTCAACTTTTAAGGTCATGTGTTTTTGAAAGTAATCCAGCTAATTTTCTCAGGTTCAAAAGGATTAAAGACTTATTACATTTTGAATTCTTTTGAATAAATATGGGATTATTTATTGTAGTGGTCTGTGCATGTTCCCAGCTCCTGCAATATGAATTGCCCTTACATTGTGATTTAGATATTTTTAATTAATTGTGCATCCCTAGTTTGCTTATAGGTTTTCTGTTTATTATATTAGTAGTTATTTTGTTTTGTTTTGTTAGTGTGTTTTTTTACATGTTGGAAACAAAACAAATCAATTCACAAGAATATGTTTTGTTTTTTAAAAAAAAGTAAAGTAGTTCTTGCTGTTGCATTAGAAATTTAAAAAATCACTTGCTTTAATCTGGATCATGAGTGAAGTACAGAATGATTAATTGCACTGTGCTATATGCCAGACGATAGCTCATAAGTGCAATCACAGTATGTTGCAAAAATATTTCACAGTTTGACGATCAGAGCTCTGCACTGACACTAAACTCGTTCTTTTTATCTCCGTTTCTAAATGTCAGATCCAGCATGTCGGCCAAAGACACGATGAGACGTAACAAGACTACCATCCAGGACGTGCTGTGTGCAGACCACAGGCTCGTCCTCAACAAAGTTCACGAGAACAACCTGATAACCAGGCGGGAATACAACAACCTGAAGAGCATCAACAGAGAGGATGTGGAGGGTCACGTGGTTGAGCTGGTGGATAAGATCATGAACAAAGGAGAGGACACCTGCAGAGACTTCCTGAACCTCCTGCAGACCGATGATGACATTAAAACCGCTTTCCCCGAGCTGAAGAACATCCAGCTGAACGACAGCAGCCTGTTACCCAAACCTGTCCAAGCTTCTTCAGTTGGCAACGTCGACGACAGTGGTGCGTCAACATGTATAGTAGGGATGTAACGATTCACTAAACTCACGATCTTTTAAAATACAAAATGAGATGTTATTTTATTTCTATATCAAATTAAATAATCCCTTTTTATGTCTGAGGTAGGGTATAAATGCAAAACACAAACTATTCAATGAATGCATTTCTGGACATTCACAAAAAAAAAACTTTAACTTGGGACAGAAGTGGCTGGTGTGGAAAGGTTTGCTTTAGCGAGAGGAGAAAGCAGAGAGGACGAGTTTTAGGAACTAAGTTGGCCATTTCCCACGCGTGGGTGATGTGTTTGGCTCTTGTACTCATTTGCGTGAATGGGGTTACAAACGCTCTTGTCAGTGTGGTTTGGCCATGTAGTCGTCGTTGAGGAGTAACGTGCGTGGGCGGAGCGGACCGCAGCTCCTGATGCCAGCTCTCATGCTGGAGGAACCTTTATTACTTTCTGACGTAAGGAAGTTCAAATCCTACACACATCCGACATGAAACTGAAGGATGCATCTGCTATTTCAATATCACCTGTCTCGGGGCTTTTGCTTCGTCTTATTTAAGTTGGCGAATTGGTTTAAGTCTCGGACGTGACGTAGGACGTCAAACATGTAGTGACGTGGCACGTCAAGCTAGCAAAGCCGTGAGTAGATTACGCCCTCTTTTGGTCAAAAAAATCATCAGGGTTCATTTTTCATTTCACCGATTTGAATCTCACATACTTTAAATCGATTTTTAACTGCCTCGTGATGCATCGATACATCCCTTATGTATAGTTTTGTCATAGAAACAATGTTTTATTATGTTTGGAGGTATAATCGAGTTTCCCTCTTATCTCCTCAGATGTTTTTCCACGAGACAGCAAGAGGCAAAAAGAGGTGAGGTTTTACCTGATGCTGCACCTGAGTCAGCTCATAAGATCCTAAGATTTAAACCAGTAAAGAAAAGTAAAGGTATACCTTTGAAAAACTAACTGAATCAGAGTGTAAATTATTAAAAAAGAAAGTATCCTCATTATGAAACTTTCTGGGGGTTTTTTTTTTCCAGAATGAGCAGTACAAGTTGAACAGCCAGCCCACAGGCCTCTGCGTGATCATCAACAACGAGAATTTCATGAATTACGACCCGAGAAGGGGAACTAACAAAGATGCTGGTACGTTACGTAATAGATGGACTCACAGTTTTTGTGGTGGCGTTCCCTCCAAATGTCAAAAAAGCCGCTGGTGAGCTGCAGCCACAGTAACTTCAGCCAGTTAACACCTTTAAAAAATTAAATTACACTCAGCTACACGGTAGAAAAAGGATGTACTTCCACTCAACTACACTGCACATGACGTGAAGATTAAACGTCCTTTCAAAACTAAACATGCAACAAATACTTTATTTTTCTGGACAGCATTTTATGGTACAGAACATACATGAAGATGGACAGTTTAATTTCTGCTACTGTTCAGTTTTCTTTCTTTTTCTTTTTTTAAATTAACTTTAAGAACTTATTACAATTTGGGAGCGATCATGTGTACATATAAAAGCTCTGTAAGGCATTTCACAAGGAGACTTGTCTGAAAAAAAACAACCCAAAAACATGGGGTGCTCAGAATTTTGTTCATATTTAAACAAAAAAAAGGCATTTTAGGGAGATATTCTTCTAAATTCCCTCAAATGTAGTTTCCCTGAAGCTTAATTGAAATAGGTCATTTTTCCATAACAAAAATTTCATAAATGATATCACCTCGTAATTGCTTTTCTAGCAGCTAAACTCTGTCTTTTAAATAAGTAAAAACGCCAAACAGAAGCTCGTCCCACTTAAAAGTGATTGTTATCCCAATTATAGTAACTAATTCTGAATAAATCTTACGCCAAAAAGCGTTTACTTTTGGACAAATGGTAGCTGGAATTGCCTGTGTGAAAGAATTTTTATAAAATATTAATGAAACTTATTCTCATTTTGTGGCTCTTACAGTTTGACATCATTTCGTGTGTTTTGGGATTTGAAGGTTAACTCATTTTTTCTTTTCTTTAAATTAAATGTCGTGCAGAGAGTTTGGCGGAGGTCTTCAGCTGGCTGGGCTTCAGAGTGCTGATGTGTAAAGACCAAACCGGAGACCAGATGGATCGCGCTCTGAAATGTTTTGCCTCTCTGAGCGACCTCTCTCAGCTGCAGGAGTTCGATGTCCAGGAGTGGTCCGGCAGCAGATTCGCTCCCCTCCAGGACGCTCCTAAGCACGGCGATGCCTTCATCTGCTGTATCCTGAGTCACGGAAAAAAGGGCGTCGTCCAGGGTACTGACTGGGAGCCCCTCGCCATTGAACAAATAACCAGAACCTTCAAGGCTCACCCATCCCTCACCGCTAAGCCCAAAGTGTTCCTGATCCAGGCCTGCCAGGGAGACCGGATACAGCGCGGGGTGCTTTTAGACGGTCTGGAGACGGATGACTCTCCCTCAGTGTCCATCCCGCAGGAGGCCGATGTCCTGGTTGCCGTGGCCACTGTTGAAGAATATCGCGCATTTCGGGACCCAAAAAATGGGACCTGGTTCATCCAGTCTTTGTGTCAGCAGCTAAAGGAGGGCTGTCCGAGGTAAAAAAGGAAATTAAATGTATATCTGTGACTCGAAATATCCACAATTAAATGTGTTTTGTGTATCTGATGGTGAGATTGTTACCGTGTAGTGAAGTAACAGGAGGCCAGGGGCCAGTCGCAGTGGCCCATACGCGTGTCTAAGATTTTAGAACATTTATAGGATTTTAGGACGTTTCTAGGATTTTTCTTGAATGTTTCTAGGATTTTAAGACATTTCTCAGATTTTAGCCAGTTTCTTAGATCTTAGCACATTTCTAGGATTTTAGCCCCTCTATAGGATTTTAGGACATTTCTAGGTTGTTTGCACATTTCTAGGATTTTAGGACATTTCTGTGATTTTAGGATGTTATTAGGATTGTGGAATGTTTTTTTTTTTTTAAGATTTTAAGACATTTCTTAGATTTTACCACATTTCTAGGAATTAAGCCCCTAAGTGGGGTTTTAGGATGTTACTCTAATTTTAGGACATTTCTATTATTTCAGAAAATTTCAAGGATTTTCGGACATTGGGGGCTAATCAAGGACCTCTGTCGGGGGACACAGAGGACCCTTGACTGGCACTTTTTTTTTTAGAAACAAGCTCTATTTTGCTGCTGTTTTATGCACTCTGGCGCCTCGTGTATACTAAAAGTACTTTATTTTTTTTGTTCAAGGAGTGAAGACATTACCACCATCCTCCACCGTGTGAACGATGAAGTCGCCCAAAAAGAGGGATCCAGCCAACCTGGAGCGAAAAAGCAGATGCCTGAAGTTAGGTTCACCCTGAGGAAGAAACTCGTGTTGTCTCCACACCACTGCTGAAGCTTAAACCACCTAAAATTATACAAACACACTTTATCTTTTATGTAAGGATGTATAATTAACTCATTGGACGGGTTTTCTAAAAATATGCTTTTTATGGGTCCAAATCTTATTTTCTTATTTTTACACAATGAATTATTGTCTTTTATATTTTCTATGTTTTTATACCTCCACTCCAGCGAGGAGGCATTATGTTTTTGGGTTGTCCGTCCGTCCGTACAATTTCTTCTGAATTGGATATTTCAAGAATGCCTTGAAGGAATTTCTTCAAATTTGGCACAAACGTCCATTTGGACTCAACAATGAATTTGTGAGATTTTGGTGGTCAAAAGTTAAGGTCATCTAGACCTCATCATCCTCATTCTTGTGAATACAATATCTTAAGAGCAGCTTGAGAGAATTTCAGCACCTTTGGCACAAACTTCCACTTAGAGTCAACAACAAACTTATTAAATTTTTGTGGTCAAAGGTCACTGTCAACTTGTACCAGTCTCAATTTCATGAATGTGTCAAAAACATTCTCATTAGAAAATCATTACATTATAGTCAAAATAAACATTTTTGTTGAGTCCTGTCTACTCTAAATCTTGTCACCATAACACATCGCCCACTTAAAAACATTTGGGACATGACAAAAGTCACATAATTTACAGAAAGTAGCATCATTAGTCTCATAAAGGCCAAAGGAAGACAAAAAGTTAGTTCTCTCAGTTTCTTTCTGTATTTTTTTATCATAATGCAGGTACAACTGGAAATGTCAGTCTTGACTCACATTCCTGTTACCTAAATTATTGACTTTTTAAATTATTTAGCATTGATGTCACGTGGCAACGTTTTTTTATGTTTCATAGTTAAAAGATGAAGTTTTAAAATGAGCCCCGAAATCAAGTGATTTTGATGAAATATTTCCATTTAAAGCTTAGATTTGGCTTTACTTCCCCCTTTTTGCACCACCCCCTTCCTCATAAATAACAAACAGTCCCTTCTATAAACGATCCTCCAAACCAAATGAAATAAATCATAAAACGGGCCTGAGCTTGACCATTTCACATTCTGAGTTTTTAAGCATATGTCTAAACTTACTACAAACAGTACTGAAAAATGCATTTTTTTAACACTTTGAAACCTTGTGCTGTGTCCAGACACAGAGCACCCCCCCCACCCCCCCCCCCCAAAAAAGGCCCAGAAATGTGTAAAAGGTGAAAAGAAAATGCCCCGAAAGATAGTTTTTTAAAATAGAGGAACTAAAAAAAAAATCTGGAAAAAATATTATTAAATATTATTATTATTATTATTAAAATAAAATAAAACATATTTTTTATTATTATAATATATTTTTACAGAAAATACTTTTCAGCACTTTTTCCAGGTCATTTTCTTAATTGTTTTTATTTTTTTGGGCGGGGGTGGTGGGGGCTGTTTAGTTGCTCATTGCATTCTCATCTTGTTTTTGAAAGAAGTAAAATCAATGTACTCAGGTTTAAAAGGGTTAAATGAAGTTTAATTTCGAAAAGTTACGATAATCGGCTGCGCACGTACATCCGTGTTTACGGTAGCCTACTGCAGCGTCGTTGCTATGACAACTCGCCTGCCCCTCCGTACCGTAAAAGAGGCTGCATAGATTCTACACCGAAAGGCTTCTCGCTTTAAAAACTACAAAATTAACCTTTTTGTCACAACAAATGTTTGTTTTATGAAGCTGTTCATACGACTTTAGGACTTATTTTACCAGAATCTGCCGTGAAACACCGGCAGCGTCAGTGATGGAAGCCCCGCCGGAGGACGAGACTGCCGCGGGGACGAAGGGAGCGGAGCCCGGAGAGGAGCCGAGAGCCTCGGAGGAAGCCGTCAGGTTCATGTCCGGTGTTGGTGAGTCTGTCAGTGTGTCGGTAAACTCTTTATGTTGTAGGTGTTATCAGACAGAAACTGCGTCTGTCTGAGAGTTAACACCACCTGCGTTTGACACTTCTTTATTTGGCTCAGAGCAGGGCCGTAACCACCTGTCAACACCAGGGGGCCATTTTCATCATCACCATCTGCAACCAAAACATTTAGGGTCACTGGGGGGAATTCTCTGTGTTGTTTTTTTTTTTTTCTGAAATTTCATTAGAAATTTATAACATCTTAGTCAAAATAAACATTTTAGTTGAGTCCTGTTAACGCAGGCCTGTCACCCTAACTCATTAAAAATTTAACATTATAAACATCATATAATTAACCTGAAGTCGCATCACAGTGTTAAGGCCATGGGAAGACAAAAAGTCAGTTCTCTCTATTTATATATCTGTATGTTTTCTATCAGATTTTAAGTATGCCTGAGAATGTCAGTCTCGACTCACACTGTTACCTAAATATCAGTGATGCACTATAATGACTATTTCAGCCGATACGATAAACCGATAATTTCCAGCTTCTTGTGGCCGATAAGGTATTGATAACGGATAATTTCTTTTCGTTTGTTAATAAATTAATAGTCTTAATAAATGTAATAATTTACCCTACTATATGGAGCAAAACACATGAAAAGAATGAAAAGCTTGTGAAATGCGTCAAACAGTCCCCAGGAATTAGATACCACCAGAAGTCCAAACTCAAAAGTGGGTTTTAAACCCTCAACCTAATGTTATACTTCTACTTCATACTTGTACTTACCTCTTGGCAAAATGTAGATTAATTTAACTCACTCTAACAGCCATATTTCTCCATAAAACCTATTTCTGCACAGGACCACAAACTTTTCTGGCAATGCTTGAATTTAAAAAAAAAATCTCAGATTTTTTTTTAAATGAGATTAAAAAAAAAACTAAAATGGGTTAAAAATTATTTCAGAAATCATTAAGTGTCTGATACCTGGCTCATGTTTTCTCCCTCCCTGCTCAGAGCCGGCGGAGCTGCTGCAGTGTGTGTGTTTTTCCAGACTCTCTGGTGACGGTGTCCGAGGGTGGACGACACCTGGGGAAGTTCAGCGTGACGGTGGAGTTTGCCCGTAGAGTCGAGCAGCCCTGTGTGCTGCTGCACGCTCAGAGCCAGGGAGCCATCGATGACTCCCCCTGTGGGACCACGGTGACCGGTGAGGAGAGACGGGGCCGTAAAGACCTCCATCGTTTAGTCTGTTAACAGATGTGTCAGTTAAGTTTGTCTTCATGTCCTTTGTCCTGCATTCATGAAGCCTACCTGTCCACGGAGCTGGAGGTGCTGGAGGAAGATTATCATGAGTACGTCAAGGTTGGTCATCAAAACTGTCATATTTTAACCCTCGGGCCGCGTTTTATTATTACACACACTCATATCACTCTGTGCACAAAATGCACATTTCAAAATCAAGCTTTTAAAAAATATTATACATTAATGTTATCTTCTACTTTCATTGAGTTGATTTCTTAACTCTAAAATATTAGTTAATTTTCAGAATTTTTAATCATTTAATTGTGTTTTTTTTGTCATGATGCCACTATATTTTTACAGAAAAACAATAAATACTTATTTCAATATACTACATGCTAAGTAGAGCCTGAGATATGCCAAAGATTAGCAGCAACATTGATTGATTTTTATACATTATTATTTTTTATGCAGTGTCAAATACTCACACTCATACTGCACACAAAATGCACTTTTCAAAATCAGGCTATAAAAATTGATGCATTAATATGATTTTCTATTTTGACTGATTTTTTTTAACCTACATCAGTCCTAGTCGTGAATATCAAATATTCATTCATTTTCAGAATTTTAGCACTTTAAATGACAGGTTTTCTCAGTCTCAGAAAAAAAGACAAAAAGTTATTCATTTTCAATAAATAAGATGCTAAGAAGAATATTGTTGTTGTGCCGCACTTGGTTTTTTTTTTTTTCAAATTTTGTGTTTTTTGCCTTTTAAACACATCAAATCCCCTTTTCAGCTCGAGGGCCACAGTTTTGGACAAGAGGTGTCACATGGTGCAGCGTGACGGGCAGATGGTGATTGATAAAGTGACCACTGTAGGGGAGGTAAGAGAAGACACAAAAGAGGACATCAGTTGTCCATAACCCTCAAAAACATGGAGTAAAGAGGCAATGCCCAACGTGGCAAGAAATGTCCCACAAATTGCAAGAAATTAGTAAAAGGTGACAAAGAAAATGACCTTGAAATTGTTTTTTTAAAAGGGAAGAATTGTTTGAAAATTATCATAAAAAATAATTAAGAAAAAAAATCCCCCAAAATATATTTGTCATAATAATAATAATAATATATTTTTAAAATTGTGTTACAAAAAATAAGATAAAATAAATATTTTTCAGTACTTTTTGAAGTAATTGTCTTGTTTATTTTGTTTGGGTTTTTTTTTTTCTTTTTCAGCTTATTCTATCTATCTGATAAAAGTGACAAACAGTTTTAGATGTAAACAATGATGTCAGCGGCAGTGACATTTCTGTAAGGTGTAACTGTGTGTGTGTACAGGAGACGACGAAGGAGAGCGTTTCTTATCCCGTGTCTGTGCTGGGAGGACTGGTCACCGAGGGGTCCAGCTTGCTGCTGATGCGCCTGATCGCTCTGAGGAAGACGGTGCCAGAACACATGACCTTCATCGCCTTCGACCAGGGATTACACATCATCCACACCACCTTTGTACGTAATTATTCCAGTGTGAGACGTCTCGTGTGTTGTTTTGAAACCTCTAATAATCCGTTTCTCTGCGGTCAGAGTGAGCTGGGTCCGAAGCAGCTGGAGGTCGGAGGTGAGTGCGTGGAGGTATTTGGGGTGGAGAGGGTGGTTCGCTCTGCGGAGGACAGCCCCACTACCTGGCAGTGCTACTTCCTGTCTGATGGGTAAGCTCGATGACGACTCTGCGTCCTCATGTGCTGTGTGTTTGTTTGCATGGCGTACTGATGCGCTGGGAATCAGTTTGGGGGGGAATGGGTTAATATGACTTGGTTTTTTTGAGCAGTTTCTGTTCTGTGATCAGACACTTGGCGAGCAGAGTGCAGGTGGGATCTCCGGTCACCATGAGGCTTCTGCAGCTGCCGTCACAGCCGGAAAAAGGTAACGATTCAAACACACACACCGAAAAAAAAAACTGTTTATCTCATGAAACAGTATATTGTTATATATATATATATATATATATATATATATATATTGTTAATGTGTGTGTGTGTGTGTGTGTGTGTGTGTGTGTTAGGTTTTGAGAAGATCCCTCTGGTTTGGGAAGAAGACATGCAGATGCGCTCCAACTTCTTGGACAGAAAGGTAACTGATAATGAAAGTCGGTGCATTTACATGAAAAAGTCAAATTACCGTGTCAGTCCGACTAAAAGTGCACTTTTAACATACATGTAAACATGTTAGTCCAACTGAAATCGGACTAAATCGAATTTCTCAAAGTTGGACTAACACACCCAGATAATTCGATTTGAATTCAAGCTGTTCTCCATGTAAACACCTCATTCGGACTTTAAGTGCACTTTGTCAGTGGAGATCTGGGCGCACTCCTTGTCGCCGCACTGGCCTCCCTCGGTGGTTAAGGACTGTTCATTATTTATGACGGAGGAAGGGGTGCTGCAAAATGGGCATTTTTAAAAATAAAAAAAAAGCACTGTGGAGGGACTTCTGTTTTTAATTTTAGCTTAAATGAGGGACGTTAAACTTAAAAAGTTAGTATTTTTGTTATTTTTTAAAAAGTCACACCCCAGTCACTCTATAGCAGCCAGCTGAAAGAGGGCAGACCTCCACCTGCTGTGGTGGAGTCGCGCAGACTTTGACAGCAGACAAATTAAATGTCCTAATGGAGCTATAATCTAAACTGTGAATGTAAACGTGCTGATGCATTCAGACTGACTGTAGCTGAATTCCTCCTGTATATCTTATCCTACATATGTCCCATCATCATCGTGCTCTGTAGATCATTTGAACAGAATACGAGTGTGTTTATGTGTCACTGCGGCAGGAGGAGCTGAAAGCGGACCACGCCTCGTACCTGAGACAGCACCCAGAGGTCCGTGCCCTCGTATCTGACTTCCTGCAGTTTTTGCTGCTGAGAAAACCAGAAGACATCTTCCAGTTTGCCAGAGAGTATTTCCTCCCTTTTGCCTCCCGCCGTCCTCCAGAACCGAGCCCAGAAGCCCAGTCTCACTGAGAGCAGGGCTCAGAAGCCTTTATTTTATTTATTTTTTTAGTAGTTATTCATCCTTTTAACTATAGATTGATTTTTTTTTTAATTGCATATGATTGCTTCTTTTTTTTTCTGCGTGACAGATTATTAATAATATAAAGGAAATATGGTAATGAACAATAACTTTGAAACCTGAGCTGTGATCCGGCTATAAAAAAAAGGTTATAATAAAGTAGTGCCTTTTATAGTGTTTCCAATTTAATTTAAGTACTCTGTCGATCTTATCTGGTCAAAGCAGGTAAAGGTCCCGTGTCAACTGTGCCTGATTAGACTCACAGTTTAAACTCTTGAGCTCTGAGGTCACTACTTTGAAAAAAAAAAAAAATCTATCTATCTATCTATCTATCTATCTATCTATCTATCTATCTATCTATCTATCTATCTATCTATCTATCTATCTATATATATATATATAGGGGGGGGGTCATTTTATTATTATTATTATTATTATTATTATTATTATTATTATTATTATTATTATTACTACTACTACTACTACTTTTTTTTTATTTTCAGGTAATTTTCTTGAAACTAATACTAATTTCTTGCATTTTGTGGGCCATTTTTGGGGTTGTACCTGTGTGTGTGTGTGTGTGTGTGTGTGTGTGTGTGTGTGTGTGTGTGTGTGTGTGTGTGTGTGTGTGTGTGTGTGTGTGTGAGAGAGAGAGAGAGAGTTGCGCGCACATTTTAAAATTCGCCGCTTGTTATTACTGTATTTTTTCAAATTATAAATATTATAAATATATAATTATCATTGTTGGAGTGCGCATGAGACCCAAGATTTTCGCTAAAATAAATAAATATATAAATAAATAAATACCTTTAACTTGAGTCACAGTTGAAGAAAAACGGGTCGTTCTTTCAAAATAAAAGTGTAACATGTAAATAAAGCAAAAAAGGACGGTGAAAGTGACACGATGGTAAAATCTAGCGCGGTATGATAACTAAGTGTGTTGGTTTTGGACATCTTAAATGATGCCAGGCTATTCCGAAGTAAGAATAAACTGGCAAATAAAGAAGCAGTCGTAACCACGGCGCCTTGAAAGTTCTAACCGGAAATGACGTTTTCAGAAATTTGGCGGTCAGTTCCTCTGAAAGTGAAATTCGCAAACAGCGACAGAAGGAGCTGGACGCAAAAAAAACACGCTAAAACTGGGACGTAGTTTGCGATTTTGTCGCTTTTAAAAACTTTTTTTGTCTCTGGATCAGAAACATCGTCACGTTGTCGCCTCTCGGACGCGACCTGTCAGCGGTAAGTTAACGCGGAAAGTTGTCAGGTGTGGTTAAAAGTTTTACGACGTTACATCGCTAGCTAACATTCGTCTAACTTAACGTGAGCTAAAGGCCACCGAGTCAAAGTTTGGCTTTTGACCGTCAACATAATGCTGAATGATTTGACTTAAGTGACATTATTGTTGTTTTTGGTGCCGCTCAGGTTTATGTTAAAACTTTTTAAACATTTTTTTAAACAAACGTCACGGCCGAGACACGACACCGGTCTTTTCCGTGACGTCGCCGCTCCGTTAAGAAGTTTTAGCTAAAAAAAAATAATAATAACGTTGTTTTTTATTTCTGTTGTTAAAAACACTACTATGATCCATCCTTTAGAGTGACTGTAATAATGGTAGTAACTGTTATTAAACAGTTTTTAAAAGGTAAACAAAAGCAGAGGAAGTAAACATTATCGAATGAAGACCGAATAACTTTGTTTTGTTAAACTTATGATGTATTATTTATATCTCTATATTTATTTTCTGTTGATTTATTTTTTTTCCTTTATTTATTTTGGCTTTTGAATTGTTTTTGCTTGCCTCTTCTCAGACTAATGCCCACATATATTGATAATATGTGTGATGATATGAAGTGATTTTTTCCAAAAAACAGGAAGTGAACATTAAAAGTTTAAATCGAAAACAAAATAGGGAAAAGGGTATAAGGAGAAGTTGGAGTAGCAGTTTATTCTTGTCCATAATAACATTTTTTTCTTTTTAAAACAAATAACGAAGACATTACATAAAAGAAAAACAAGAAACATTAACTGAGAGGGTGTTTGCTGAAACACTTCTGTTTTATATACTGTATGTTCACAAAAAACATAAAAGAATACTAAGTTTTCTTCAAAAAGTTCCAAATATTGAATACAAATCGATAATCATATTCCTGCTTAATATGCTTTATGTTTTCCCTTCTTGTGTATTAATATTTCTGTAATATTCAGCCACATCGTAGTAGTATAAAGGTGGTATTTGGTCACTCAAGTTCATGTTGATGTTTCACTTGCCTTTTTTTCTAAGAAATGCACACTTTTCGTCTTCACTCCCTGCCTCAGTCTGTCCAGTGTGCAGTGAGCTGAGCAGTACTGTGCTTGAGGGACGAGGTCCGTGATGGACAGGCTGAAGCTGTCCCGCATAGACGAGGAGCTGGAGTCCTCGGAGGTGGCAGCTCTCTGCTTCCTGTGTCGGGATGTCGTCAACAGAAAACGCCTGGAGGGGGTGAGTGCCACGAACCTCCTGCTGTTGCCTTTGCACCTGTCTCGAGTCTGAGGGACAAAATCTCACTGAGCAGCAACTGTGCACAGTTTTGTGGTATTCTTTTTTTGTTTTTCTTATAACTATATCAGTGCAGTGCCTGTGCAAAGGTCGCTTGGTCTGTGGTGCTTGCAGCTTTTTGCAGACGCGCTCATAAAAACAAATTCAGACTTGTTCCTGTGCTTCCCTGGCTCCTGAGCAGTTTTGACAGAGTTACTTTCAAAATGCTACACATTACTACAGCTGGGCCATATGGGCTGAAAATGATTTTTGCAATATTTTTAGATACAGTATTTTTAGATACAGTATATATCTTTTTTAAGCACTTAATTAATGCGAGAACTTGGAGACAGACTTGAGCATAACAAAATTTTTATTTATTTATTTTAACCAGATTCTCTCTTTTAAATGTGACAATATATTAAGGATGACTATTGGTACTTACTAAATATCAGCACAATAACATTTTTGATCAATAATCATTAATGTAATTTAGACATAATGACTAATTGGGTGAAGGCAAGTTTTAAAACAAGTAAAACTGTCTGATAAGATGAGAAAAGCACATTACTGCAATGTAACCTTCAAATCGGGAAAAAACACCATTTATTCCATGTCATAATATAACAATATCCAATATCAAAGACAATATTTATATATATTTTGATACTATAAAATATCTTTATCTTGCCCAGCCCTACTCATCACTAGTTTCCCTAATTTAATGCATTACTGACTAGCCTACTTTTGTGTTTATTTATTTATTTATTTATTTATTACAAACATGTTAATTTATATTTTTATTTATTTTCTACTTTGTGTTACTTAAAAAAAAAAAAAAACTAACTGTGCGACTATGAATTATAAAATACATGAAGGTCAGGTAGTTTCACAGCAGGTAATCAAAGCAACAGTTCATAACAAATCCAGTAGTGGGTGATATTGTTCAGCCTAATGAGACTCTTTTCTGATCAGCAGCGAGCATGCATGCATGTACATGCAGATGTTACCACTTTGTATTAAATTCACCCTCTTACATTGACAACAGTGAGATGATATAGAGCAGTTAGACCTTTTTAAATAAAAAATAGCCCTGGACACAGACACAGCATGCAGAGAAAGCAGCAAAGTCTGTTCATTTTGAGACGGGGGTCCCTGGGCAGCTACAACAGTTAAATACAATAGTTTCGGTTGCTAAAATTTAAATTGTCAAATTAAGATGTAAAAATTTAAGATACTTTTTTGAATTAAATAGAACATCAGTAAAATTCATCCATCAGTCAAAACATTAAGGCTCGATTGCTTGCTCGGGTTGGTAGCCCGGATGTCGCTATTTGAAAAATTTCAACTTTAACTTTTAAATCTGAATTTGACCAGTGGAATTTTAGGAACCTGTTATTTGTTTTTTGTTTATTTTTTACTCAATTTTGGGACTTGAATTTTTGAATCTGATTTGTGAATATTGAAAAGCAACTTTTGAAATTTCACATTTTAATTTCAAGGATATTCATTCAAAACAAATAAATTAAGATGTATGGGTCAGTTCATGCTATTAATTCAGTGTGATCTCCGATGACTGCAAATTCATTATCACCTCCGTGAAATGTTGTATATTCCTTAATTTTATGAATTTTATACACATTTTTAGCTATATTTTTATTAATATTATCTAAATGGGTTTTATTCTCATCTTATGTATGCATTCTGTTCTTTTATTGTTATTTTTATCTTTAACTGGTCTTATCAAGTGGGTCTCATTCATGTGAAAAAGCATTTTATCTATTCTATTTTGATCTTCTTTCTCTGATCGGTCTTTTGTTGTAAAGCATGTTGGGCTGCATTTCTTGTACAAAAGATGCTTTACTAATAAAGATTATTATTATTATTATTATTATTATTATATTATCCTCCCTTTATATTTTAGCAGATTGTACCCTTTCTAGTGTGTAGCTCTTATTTTTCTCATGTTTTTAACTGCTTTTATTATTAATTTTTAATCAATGTCTATCATTTTTAGTTTTTGTAAAGCACATTGTAGATTTGTTTTTTTAAAGCACTATATAACTAAAGTTTAATATTATTAACAATATAAAGTTTCAGTGGCTGTTTAAGTTCAAGTCTTTATTTCTCATATTTGCCTACATGAGTGTTGCAGCATGTTTCCTCTCAGCATTTGTTCTCAGAGGTTTGTTTTTTGTGTGTTTCTTGGTTGTTCTCATACAGATCAATGATGCAAAACAGCTGTTCATGAGGTTAGAAGAAAAAGGCCTGCTGGACGATCATTTCTTCCTTTGTCAGCTGCTTCAAACTATCCGTCGAGCGGATCTCCTGAACCTCCTGGAGACCGACAGCAGGCAACCCGAAGACACCGACGCCCTTCCCATGCTGTCAGAATACAGGTACATGTCCAGGCACAAAGAAATTTACTGAAACTGGAAGTTAGAGCTGCAGGAGAGCATTAAAATACGGTTTTACCGCCCAAATGTTCAGTCTGTTTCTCCTCCTCTGCTCTTCTGTCAGGGTGATGCTGTACAGAGTGTACGAGGACATGACGCTGGAAAATCTCAAAAACATGAAGTTTCTGTTGAGCAGCAAACTGGGCAGAGGACAAATTGAGACATGCAATGTGAGAACACACACACACACACACACACACACACACACACACACACACACACACACACACACACCCATGTTTTCCACACCCACTTATATAATTATGACATGAAGACTTTATTCTTTTACTTTAAGTGAAAAAAAACTTCTATCAGCCTATATTAAACTCATATTTTAAACCAGGACTATTCAACCGTATTGTTCTGAGGGCCACATTTTCAGAAAACTAAGGCCCTGGGGTCTGACCATTTTCCTAAATTATTATTCCTGTTATGTATGCACACTTGACACCACACCAAGACTTTTCTTTTGCTACATTACAGTTTACATTACTGTTTAAAACTGCTACGTATAACCTCTCATGTCTGCTCTGTGTGAACAGACGGCAGTTTGGATGCAGTTTCACTGAATTTTTGTCACATGACTGTCGGTCTCAGTCGTGTCATTCAAGGCTTCCCTGTTGCACCAAAGAAGTGCAGAATTCAGTGTTTTTTGCAAGATCTGGTTACTGTAAACAGTTTATTTGGAGCAAAATTTTAAACATTGCTAGATGTAACTTGAGTTGTATGAGTGCATGAACTGGAAGGAAAGGGAGAGGGAGCGAGACGGAGCCTGGATGATTCAAATTCAGATGTGATTCAGATTCACCTCATTTTTATCATATTAAAAACACAAAAAGAGCAAAATTCTTGGGTCTTGCCCCCTTGACCAGCACAATGCTGTCCCGCCCAATACAGTGCTATTGTGCATACATTATAAAGTGCACAGTATAAAGTGCATTACCAAAAGTGCGTTAAAGTGCAATATTAGAATAAATAATATTTCATAAAATATTAAAATTAGTAATTGTTATTAGAACTATACTAAAACCTAATTTAAAAGACATTAAAAGCATAATAACAGACCAAGACACAGCCGCCCTGCACAGCACCTTGTTGGATTGTTGATGTGGTGAAATCAGATGCTCATATCTTAAAAAATGCAGAGTGATGATGTAGACACTTTACATACCAGACGTATATGACGCAGACCTGCCGATGCACATTTAACCCACAAAAGACCCATTTATATGAGCCAGCTGTCACTTTGACAGTGTTAGACCTCAGCTTGCATTATGCACTCAGTCTGCATCCCTGACTATTTCTGCTATTTGCGCGTGCGTTCATTTAACATGAATACTGGACTTTAATATGAACGCTCACCCAACTTTTGGAATACATTTCTCTGTGAACTGATAGATTGAGATTTATTGTCCCAGAGGAAAATTAGATTTCACACCCGAAACATCACAGACACATACAGCAACATCACTATTACTGCAGCAGAAATGATCTCTAGATTTGTGCTGTAGACGTAAACGGATCCTCTGTGTGAATTACAGACTGCTCTGGATATTTTTGCCGAAATGGAAAAAAAAAGTTTACTGTCAAATACAAATCTGCATGAGCTGCATACAGCGCTGCAGGAGCTGGATCAACAGCTGGCTCTGACTGTGCAGGACTACATGAGAGGTAACAGACGCACCCACACACACACAAGAACGTGCACATCTAAATGTTTTATTACCATAAACTTAATGAAATGATTGCACTCTTCTCAGGGAGAACCAGGCAGCATCAAACTACAGTAACTCCTCATGTCAGCATGGATTACCAGGTGTGTATAAGTGTGTGTTTGGTTATAGTTAATCCCATAATGAGAGAGTTTAAGTCAGGACCGAGAGTCACTGGTTTTATTCCCACAGAGGAACAACAACATGCACCAGCCAGTACAACCCAGTGTGTCCATATCTGAGACTCAGCCCAGCTGTAAGTCTGTTTCACCAAAGTTTCTCACTGACTTTGCATCCATTTGAGCACGCAGTCATTGAATTATCACCCATAATGAACAGTTTTCACTGTTTTTGTTCTTTAGACGAACAAGCGAGTGTTTGCTCCGATGCAGAACCAAAGAGGGTCTCCCCCCCCGTTTCTGATCACGTAAGCTGTTCACACAAACACACATGCCTCTCATGCATTCATTCAGAATAACATTAATGTTCAGGATTTGTCTATTGTGCTCTGCAGGCAGAGTACTACGCTCTGAATCATAGCCCACATGGTTTGTGTGTGGTCATCAACAATGAGGAATTCCTGGGAAGAGAGCTGAAGAGACGAGGAGGGACTCAGGAGGATGTCAGTATGTATCTTTTTGTCTGAACTGTATTTATTTTATTTATTTAAAGGGGATATCATAGCATCTTAATGAACGTCAGTATAAAATACAAATGTAAATATCGTGGAGTTAGCGCGGCCGCTAATTTACATCCTAATTTAATTTTTTATACAACTAGGGATGCACAATTAATCAAATATTAATCAGAATCACATTTTCAGCTTCTTCATACAATTAAACAGGGTTTCCACTGTCATGGAAAACCTGGAAAAGTCATGGAATGTCACAATCTCAGGCTCGGAAATGTCATTGGTTTAGTAAAAACCATTGAAAGTTTTGGAAAAGTGATTTTTTTTGTGTGTGTAAAAAAAATGACCAGTTACAGAAATCTTATGGCGATAACCTTCCACATTATTTAACATAATGGTGAAATTATTTTCCGTAAGTTAGTTGTTGATGTAACGGAGCTTTAATATGTGTCGGCTTCTGGCTGCATGATGTGTCATTTCGGCATCAACGTCACGCAACACAGTAGCCAACCATCGGATGTACAGTGTTAAGTAAGTTCAGATTAACTCAAACAACTTATTTGGTGCTTGGTACAAATGGAAAACTTGCATGGTTCTTATTTTCCATGACTCATACCAGAAAATTTGTTTTCTTTATAAAAAAAAAAAAAAATGGAAAAAAGGCAACAACCAACTTGGCAAGAAATGTCTCACAAATTGTGAGAAATTAGTCAAAGGTTAAGAAGAAAATGACCTTAAAATTAGTATTTAAAAGGGGTGAGAACTGTTAGAAAATAATCAGAAAAACTAGAGAAAATGTCCTAAAAACTATTTAAAATCATTCTAATTATGTATTTAAAGTTATGCTATAGAAAACAAAATATTCATGTTATTTTTCTTAATTTTCTACACATTTTTGTGCCATTTTCTTGTTTTTTTTGTTATGTTTTGGGATTTCTGGCTTTTTTTTTGGCAATTTTCTTGTTGAGTTTTACTGACTTCTTGTTGTTTGGGTCATGTGTTGTGAAATTGCCGCAGAGTCTCTGCGCAGAGTGTTCAGCAGCCTCGGCTTCACTGTGGTGGTGCACAACAACTTCAGTTCAACAGACATGCGACTGGAGCTGACAAATCTGGGCAAGAGGAGTTTTTTTTTGGAGGAGGATGCCTTGGTGAGTAGTTGGACACACCCTCAGAGCTGTAACATCAGTGACTAATGTATAGATGTTTAGTCGTAGTTAGGGGGTGTGGTGACGACGTAATTCTTTTCCCGCAGCCTGTAAATGCTGGAAAAGTGCAGTTTTTAAACACAGAAGAGACACTTTTGTATTTACCAAAGGTGTGATTAAAAGTTCAGTGTGAGTATTTAGGGGGTATAATGGCACATGGCTGCTTCAAATAGTGTGTTTCTGATAGTTCTTGGACAATTGTTTTTTTTTAACGCATAGTCAGTTGTTTGTGTACAAAATCCTCTCATCGTAACCCTTTGAAACATGAACAAATTAGCTTTTTTCTTTCCAAATCCTGTGAAGAGGGTGAAAGCAACTTAACAAGAAATGGTCCAAAAATTAGCAGTAAATTTATAAAAGGTTATCAGAAATTTACCTGATAATAAGCAAAAAAAGTTAAAATAACCCAAAAAAGCCCTTAATTAAGTGCTAACAAAATAAACATTTAATTTAGAGAATTTGAAATATATGCCTTTTTCTTGTGTTTTGATTGGATCAAATAATTTCCAGATAATTTATTTTTCACCTTTTATGCTTTTTTTTCAGTTTGCGATTTCTTACCAAGTTGCTTATTATGTTTTTTCTTGTGTTTTTGAAAGAATTCAACCCTTTTTTCTTGGTTTAAATGTTAGTGAAAGGCATCTGAATGTAGCACAAGGAAACGGATGTCGATCCAGGCCTTAGAGGTTTAAACTCTATTATTATTATTATTATTATTATTATTATTATTATTATTTACTATTATTATTATTTATTAATAATGTGTCATTGGAAATCATATCTAAAATCCGAGCTAAAGTGAGTATGTGTAAAAACAGTGTGTCTGGCCCTGATCTCAGGTGGTATGCGTGCTGTCCCATGGAGAAAAGGAGTGCGTTTTTGGGACCGATGAGAAGCCGGTGTACTTGCGAGAACTGACGCAGCCCTTCACCAGCAAGGCAGCTCCCACTTTGGCCGGGAAGCCCAAGCTGTTCTTCATCCAGGCGTGTCAGGGAAGCGGCTACCAGAGAGGGTCCGTGCTGTGTACCCCGATGCCACAACATGAGGAGGACACACAGAGCCCGCTGGAGGAAGACGCAGGTCGTGTGCACGGCGAGACGGTGCCTTGGGATGCCGACTTCCTGCTGGGCATGGCGACCGTGCAGGATTGCAAATCATTTCGAAACACTTCCACCGGCTCCATCTACATCCAGGAGCTGTGCAAGCAGCTGATGGAGGCCGCTCAAAGGTGAGACACGCATATATAAAGCAGGACTTAATATTTGGAGAGAACGATTCATGTTTAGAGTTAAAACTTCTGCGCATCAGCTGCATTTAAAATCTGACGTGATCCGTAACATAACACGCACTTTTTAATAGTGAAAATCTTGCATTAAATGAACATAGAATATTCCTCTTTTACCAGATCGGGGATCATAATTTAACCCTTAAGAACTGTTTGGCGCATTTTTCGTGCTTTTCATTCTTTTTTTTTTTTTTTTTAATAATTTTGGCTGTGTCTTCGTGCATATAGCATACAGTTTGGCAAGATTGTGTATTTTTGTTTAATCAGTGAATTTCCGGCTCAGCAGCTCCTACGATAAGTCTAAAATACACTGTGGAAACTAAATAGTTACATTCAGACTGTTCAGGTCAAAAAATGCTCCATTGAAACCCATTCAAACTGACATTTTTGATCCCACAGCCATCAGAGCAGAAAAACAGGACTTGTATTATTCTTGGGTGTCATTCTGGGCTTTTGACTTTATCATTTTTGCTATTTTCCACCTAATGTCATTTTTTATCATATTTGGTGTATGGAGAAAATAGATGCTTTTTCTATAATCAGTGTTGCTGCCACCATTAACACATCTCAGACTGTGAGAATAAAAAAATCTACTTAGCATGTAGTGTATTGAAAATAATTCATTTTATGTGTTTTTTTCCATCTAAAAACGTAGTGGCATCATGGCATAAACCTGGTATTGAAAGGGTTAAAATTCTTTAAATAAATCAGTATTTGATATTTATGATTTGGACTGATGTTGGTTAAAAGAAATAAGCCCAATGAAAGTAGAAAATCATGTTAATGCATAATTTTTGTGTGCACAGTGATGTGAGTGTGAGTATTTGATACTGACACAAAAAAATAATGTATAAAAAAAATCAGTGTTGCTGCCAATCATTAAGGTATCCCAGGCTTTGATTAATTAAAAAAATCTACTTAGCATGTAGTATATTGATTTTGTTTTTCATCTAAAAGCATAGTGGCATCATGACAAAAAACTGGCATTTAAAGGCTTTAAATTCTAAAAGTGAATGTATATTTGACATTTGTGATTAGGACTGATATTAATTAAAAAATAAAGTCAATGAAAGTAGAAAATCGTATTAATGTATAATATTTTCTAAAGCCTGATTCTGAAGAGAAGCGATAAGAACACGTGTGTATAATTTTAAGGGTTTAACAGATATGTTACTGCAGGATTTCTTTTGGTGTTTCCAAATGTATCTGCTGTGCTGCTGATTTCGGAGGGCATGATGTCGTTTTTTTAAATATACTCACAATTTGAGCAAGCTTTATGATGTGTAACGCGTTTGCTCTGTTTTGTGTGTGCAGCTCGGAGAACGACGACGTCCTCTCTGTGCTGACTCGTGTGAACAGGGAGGTCAGCAAAGGAGAATATTTAAACTACAAACAAATGCCTGAGCCCAAGTACACCCTCACCAAGAAGCTCGTCCTCAAGTTAGTGTGAGCTGAGAGCGACTAAGTGCAATGCTAAAAGTGTGTTTACAGTGTGTGTGACTCTGTCTGTGTGTGTGTGTGTATTTTTTAATCAGCTGAATGAATTTGAATGTCAGCGTCTTTGCAGAATTGTATTTCTCTTAATCCTACAAACAAAAAAAAAAAATCATCATGGTGTGTGAAATGTTACAGAGGACACACAGAGAAAATGTTTATGATGGTAAATGTGTGATTTAGAGAAAATAAACAAAAAGACGTTATTTGAAAAAGTTTCATTGTGTCAAAGTATTACAAATCACAGCATCTGTCCCTCCGTTTATGTGTGTATGTATACAGTGTGTATATATGTCTATATATATACTGTATATATAATTATATATAGTGTATTAGGGCTGGGTAAAAAAAATCGATTCATCAATGCATTGCAATATGTTTTCTGCCAATTCAATATCGATTCATAAAATCCCAAAATTAATTTAGTTTTTATTTTAATAAAGAATAATGTAATGGTAAAGTAAGTTCTGGTGTCAGTTTGTTCTAAATCAATACAGCTAACGCACGCTTTATTGAACATATCAGAAGGTGTTCGAATGAATTATCTGGGTATTTCTGACATCAACACACATAACTGGATCAATATCGAATCGAATCGAATCGTGGCCCAAAGTATCGAAATTGAGTTGAATTGTGAGGTACTTGACAATACCCAGCCCTAGTGTGTGTGTGTGTGTGTGTGTGTGTGTGTATATATATATATATATATATATATATATATATATATATATATATATATATATATATATATATATATATATATATATATATAAATTAAGATAATTATTATTTATTATCTTATTATCTATAGTATTTGACACTCACAAATAATAATGTGTAAACTCAATGTTGCTGCTAACCACTGACATATCCCAGGCTGTGTTCATCAAAATAATAATAATCAACTTAGCAAGTTATTAGTAAATTATTCATTATTATTTATTATTATTATTATTATTATTTATTATTATTATTATATTATTATTATTTCATCTAAAATAATGGTGGCATCATGACAAAAACTTGGCATTTAAAGAGTTAAAATTCTAAAAATGAATAAATCTTTAATATATATGATTAAGACGTGTGCTTTTCGAAATTAACTTAATGAAAGTAGAAGATAATGTTATGTGTTACATTGTTTAAAGCTTGTTTTTGAAAAGCGCATTTTGTGTGCGCAGCAATGCGAGTGTGTGCAATATTAAATCCTTAAGATTTTCCAGGACTTTAACTTGTAATAGAGTACTTATACATTTTGGCTCTTTTACTTAAGTAGATCTGAGTACTTCTTCCACCTCTGCTGCAGCTTTGCTCTGTAACATGAGAAGTGCTTGTTGAAAATGAGTCAGCCAAACCCTGCAGGCTTTGTTACGCACACACACACACGCACACGCACATGCACGCACACACACACACACACACACACACACACACACACACACACACACACAGATTCCTCTGGACTCCACCCTGCTCTTTCACTGTTCCAGGAAATGTTCTTCAGTGCTGCTTCACATCTGTCAGCTGCAGCTCGAAACAGCAGAACAGACCTGAGAACAGACACCACAGCTTCATATCGACCTGTTTACACATCCTCTTCACTTTTTTGGAGTTTTGTGTTTTCTTTGTAAACAGAGACGGCGTGGCCCACAGCAGAAGCCCCTCCAGTCTTCCCATTTTCCAGCTGGGAGTGATTACCACCAGACTGTTTCTCTCGGAGGCTTCTCTTATTTGGTAAGTTGAGCCCATTTTAAGATTTCTTTATGTTTTCATTGTGGTTTGAAGATGCCGAATTGTATTTCTTCTAGAGTTTAACATGTTTTTGGTGCTGTTGTGTTGTATTTTCTGACGGCTGACTCATGGCAGTGTGGCTCACCTGAAAAGGCTTTTTGTTGCTGAGGTTTGGTCCTGGGTGGGTGTAGTCCGCGCGCCCTTTACACGTTTATGTTTGAACCAGCTCAGGCCGTCATCAGAAAAAGCAAACTTCCAATGTTAAAGTTTAATTTATGCAGAGTTAAACTGGATGTCGCTGCTGTCTGTGAACTGTCAGAAACAGGGAAACTGTGATGGTGCACATTTTTTGTGGTTAACTGCAAACATCTCGTTTATTTACACACACACACACACACACACACACACACACACACACTGGGCTGTTTGTTGGCTGCATTGCTCTCAGCCCAACCCAGAAACAGACTTTTGTTCACTGCAGACATATTTGACTTGTCACACCAGCAGAATCACAGGTGTAACCTGCAACATTCGTGATGGCTTTATTTCCCAGTGTCAAAGTCAGCCAGCATGCGCGCCACCAGGGAGAGTTTTCTGCATGTGCCTCTTGATACAAACAAAAATGGCCAGAGATTGGTAAGGGCTATCTGTGCAGCTCAAAATGCAGACAAATTAAGGAAAACTGACGTTTCAAAGGCAGTTTGGATTGTAAAAATCAGTTCAGCCACTGTGGAGATATTACATGGAGGATGAAAAATGACATAATTTAAAAAATAAAATTGAATAAATACAGGAATAAGTAATGAAATCAAGAAGTAATTAATTTAATATATAGAAAAAATACAGACATAGATACAAAAAAAATAAAAGAATAACATGCTGAAATTAAAATTAATACATAAATAAATAGTTATATCCTGAGTGTAGGACCTCCTATCACATTAGCATACAAACACAGAAATAAATAGTTGTACAAAAATACATTTAAAATATTCATTTATGTACTTTTTAAAATTTATTTATGCATTTATCTATTTATTTCTATATTTTGCAACTGTTTTTCTTCATTTGTTCTTTTATTTTTATTTTCATGCATTTGTTTATTTTTTTAATTTATTTTTACTATTATTTGTATATATTAATTTCTGTATTTTTTTCGATTCTTGTTCATATTTCTTTATATATATTTATTCCTGTGTTTATTTATACAGGTTATAAGTTCAGTTAGCACACGTTCACCTTGAATGTCACGCTGAGCTCTGTTTGAACTCTCAAACTCTCTACAGTGAAAAAGACCATTTTTTAAATTTTATTTTATTTTATTTTATTTTATTTTATTTTTTTATTTTATTTTATTTTATTTTATTTTATTTTATTTTATTTTATTTTTTTTTTATTTTATTTTATTTTATTTTATTTTATTTTTATTTTTTATTTTTTTATTTTATTTTTTTTTTAAGACCAAAAGATGTTTTGTTGTTTTTATGTTTACAGAGCAACGTAACTGGCAGAAAATAGCACATAGGTAAACATTTTCATCAACAGTAAAACAAAATGGAAAAAAATGAACCAAAACAAACAATAATGAACAGACCACAAAACCCCACAAAAACAGAGAAAAAAGGACAGACACTAGGCAATATATATATATATAAGAAACCTGAAATAATAAAACACAATTACACTTCACTGGAAAGCTTAGTTTCCTCTTTATTTTAAATGCCAACATTGAACCGCATGGGCCGTATGCCGACATCACCAGCAGATATTTCCCCAAAAAAGGAATAAATAATTAAATAGAAGCCAAAATTTGATTGTGCTGATATAAACTCGGGTATAGCCCCATTGAATTTATTGTATTTTTTGCATGGAAAAATATTCAGTTTGAATAGATTTTGAATTAGTTGCCAATTAAATTTCCGTCATTTCACTTATTGATTAATCGTGTAATTTTTTCAGCTCTAAATCAGTTAATGTATTGCAAAAGAATTATGAAATAAAATTTTGGACAAGAAAAAAAATAAGAGACCCTGTTATGCTCTTCCCAGAATTACTCTTTTTTGACCTAATAATTTTCAGACAGTCCCCAGAGATGATCTGCTGACCTTTACTTTACTGTGGACGGACACAATAACAGAAACATGTAAGAAAAAACTTAATTCAATTCATAAAGATCATAAAGAAGTCCACAGTTGTAAACAAATGCAGAAGTACATGATTTTGAAAGAATTTTTGAAAAGTCATGATGACGAAAGCCAAAAACAGGTAGACTGTTTTTCTGTTAATATTGCTGACGGTCTACTACTGTTTACAAAGATAAGAATTTTGGGTTATTTACTCCACAGCAGCCTTCCTGAAATCAAAACCTCAGACAGTCAACAAAAGTAAAAGTTAAAATCTTTGTCGAACCGGTTCACACTGTTGCTGTCCTTTAAGGTGTCGCATGATTGTTTTGACATCTTTTAGGGCCTTGCTGTCAGTGACGCGTGAAGATATGAGGAACTGCAGTTTGTGTTATTTATTGAGATTTATTTATCCTCAGGGACACCGAGCAACATCTCAATCTCAATCCGCCAAAAGGCTCTTTTTTTTTTTAACTGTTGACACTCGGCCTAATGTTAACCCCTTTGGAACCGGAGCAAATGGGCTTGATGTCTTTGAAAAACATGGAAGGAAGGCAGTGAGCAACTTAAAAAGAAATGGCCCCAAAAATTAGAAAGATATTAGTGAAAAAAAATGAGAAAAAGAAAGAAAGAAAAGGACCTCAAAATAACCACCCCCTCCAAAAAAAAAAACCCATAAAAAGTCATAAATAAAAATAAATTGTTAAAATTATTGATTATTCGCTTAATTATTCACCCCCCCCCAAAAAAAAACATAAAATATATGCAAAATGTTGCTGTGAGCTTTGACTGAGGAAAAACACATTTGGTTTTGTTTGAAATAAGCAAAGTTTTTATATCGTTTAAATTTCAAATGTTCCATTAAATTCTTAAGGACCACTGAATAATTGTTATGTATATATATATATATATATATATATATATATATATATATATATATAGAGAGAGAGAGAGAGAGAGAGAGAGAGAGAGAGAGAGAGAGAGAGAGAGAAGAAATATATATGAGTTGCAACCACTTTAGAAAATTATGATTATTTTTACTTTACTTTTTCAAGGCCGTTGATTTCCAAGATTTTGTAAGTAAGATCAACTTTTCGTATTTTACCCTGAGGTGCACAGACTGTACTTTGCGTCTGTGGTTAGGCTGCTTGGACGTAAACAAACTTTTTGTCAAATCTCCGCAGCGCTGACTCAGAGCCGGGATGGCGATGACGAGTGTTTGTTTATTGATGATGATAAGTAATAATGTTTGAAATCAACTTGAGCTGCCGGCTTGAATTTCTCACAACTGGTCTGTCAACCCTCTCGGCACTTTCTAAATGTGAGCGCTCCTCCTGGAGAGTCACACCCTCCTGCTCAAACACCGCCGCGGACCGAGTCCCGGTGACCGAGGCAGCGATCGGCTCTGTGGCTCCGTCTGTGACTGCAGATGCTCTGAGGCACTTTTTCCATTTCGGTGTTTTCTGTCCGGTTGCCTGGTGCTGTGGATGTGATGTAATGGCAGCACGAGGTGGAGCCAGCTCTTGAATTCCTTCACTGTGCGTATTCCCCAAAAAAGCCCCAGTGAGTAAATAAGTCATCAGTGGTAGAAACACAGGCTCAGTCTGTTTAATGCGACGGCTTCGTTTTTTGTTCTGATATTGTAACGAGTCAAAGATCATCTGCAAAATGTGTAAATCCATTTTGTGTGAAATGGTGTTTAAAATCTAAATGATTCAGGTTGTTAAAGCGAGTTAATTCGGTTGGTAAATTATCCTGTAAAAGTACCGCAGCTCTTTTATTGTAGGAACATGAAATAGTTTGGCCATATGTGACGCGTGCGTGTGTGTGTGTTTTTGGTGTGTGTGTGTGAGGTTTATTATTAGAAATTTCCCTCAGACACACTTGTGGTGATCCCTGAGCCTGTGGTGGTTTTTGAGAACCACATTTCTGAGCAGAACCACATGTTCACTTTAACCTGATACAACCCCAAAGGTGTTCTTTAAAGGGACTGTTCACATTGTTTTTTTTGGGTTTTTTTAGTGGGGTTGTATGAGGTTTTTGTCCACAGTCTGTGTATTAGGTGGTGGTTGAAACACACGCAGTTTTTTAGCCACCAAAACAATCAGTTTGAGTTTAAGTGCAGATACATTTAGAATATTTTTACTGCTTTGATTTACCATCAGACTTCCCTTTTTGATCAGACTTCATTCAAAAAAGTGATTTGACATCGCTGAAAACAGGAGCTGCTACTTCTGCAAAGTAAAATCAGAGAGACAGCGTGCATTCAGATGTAAAGGTTTCAGTTCCCCACATCTGAAAATGCAATCTGACAGCGAGGTTAAAGTGGCGAAAATATTTCAATATATATTTTGAAGGTTATTTGTATGAGGCACTTATCCATAGTCAGTGTATTAGCTACAGTAGATTGCGGTCGGCGCGTCCACAGTTTGGAGAAGCAGCAGCACGTTCCCTGGTGTTGGTTGAGTGTAATACATACACTTTTTTATTAATTAATTGTATTTGCAATTATTAAAATAAAAAGCAGATTCAGATAATCAGCAAAATGCCAAATATCTGCTCCAACAATCAACCAGACCGATGATCTGTCGACTTCCACATAAAACCAATGTGAAAACATCCTGATCTTTATGAATTTAATGAAATGCTTTTTAAATTTTTGTAACATGTTTCTGTTATTCTGTCCATCCACAGTAAAGTTAGGCTCAGTAGATTATCTTTAGGGACTGCAGGAAAATTATTAGGCAGAAAAAGAGAAGGGTAGTCTGTCTTTTTTGGGGAGAGCAGAAGACGGTCTCTTCATTTTCTTGTCCTAAATTTCTATTTTATTCCAGGCTTACAAGCATCTCACAACAAAACAATCCAGACTGATAAATCGAAGTACAAATTAAAATATGTATTTTGATTTTGGGTTTAACTGTCCCTTTAAGGCCCCACTCACAGTGACTCAGAGATAAGCTGAAATTTTCAGATAATATCGGGCGCGACAAGGTGTTTGTTATGTTTGTTCACTCTCTGTTATCAGATTTTTCACATTGAAGTATGAAACAAAGCTGACCTGATTTTTCTGCAACTTTCCTCCTCACAGGTGAAATGTCCAGGTCAGACTACCCTCCAGGGTACGATGACGCCCGGGGACCGCTGTATCAGCCTCAGGGGGGGAATTACCCGCCGCCCCCTGCGTACGGCTTCCCCGGCTTCGGCGGTCCCCAGCCGGGCCAGCCCTCTGCTCCCTACCCCAGCGGTCCCAACGCCCCCATGTATCCCGGCCAGCCGGGCGGCTATCCCGGCCAGCCGGGCGGCTATCCCGCCGGCCCGTACCAGGGACAGCCTCACCATGGGGGGCCTCCAGGAGGCGGCTACCCCGCTCCCCCGCCCATGCCTCCTGTCATGCCACCGCCCATGCCATCAGACATCCTGACCTCTGGTAAAACAGACCGTTCGTCATCAGTGTGTTTTCTGACTAATTCATTAACATTAAAACAAAAACGTATTTGAAGTGTCGAGTTTGAACTTTACGGAGGGTGAGGAAGTTTTACAGGCCGCTTCCCAGAGAAGAGTCTGAACTGCAGCTAAAGACATGGCAGATGTGGCAGGTGGTTTAGCTCTGTTGGTTAGAGTGCTTCACTATAAAACATAGTGTCACCAGTTCGAATCCTGTTCAGGTCACGTTTATTTTATAAGCATTGTAAGATTTGGCTGTCCAAACCACGGACTATTTTCTGCGTGCTTTGTCTCTAAGTGTTATTTGGATTATTTCTAAGAGTGTTTCAGGTTTTGAGATTTAACTTTATCCAGTAGTTTTTGAAGACTGCTGTCCACACGTCAAATAGAACGTCGAAATTTTTAAACCTGTTGGGAGATTTAGCTCAGTGGGTTAGTGTGCTAACCTTTACATTATGAGATCACAAGATCAAGTCCTGTTCTGGTTGATGACCTTTACAAGCATTGTAAATTTCAGCTTTTCAAACCACAGATAATTTTCTGCCTTCTTTTTCCCTCTAAGTGTCATTTGGAGTGTTTCAGGTTTTTAAATTGAGTTTTAAAGTCTGCTTTCCAAACAAGAGTGTGAAAGAAAACAATGCAAACCATTTGCAATGTGACAAGCTTTAGCTCAGTGGGTTAGAGCACTTGACTGCTGACCATAAGGTCATGAGTTCAAAACCCACCCAAGGCTCAGATATTTTAATATTGAAACATGTCATTACTCTGACTGACAACGTATTATTACATCACAGTTTCTAAACTATCTCAGATTTAACTTAGATATTTCTTAACCGATACTCCTTGATTTTGACAGACGCATCTGCCGATACTGGTTTTACCTGTTTTGGGACAACTTCACCTGATTTATTGGCCAAAATGATATATCACTCAACTTTACGTGCCTTAAAATGTTCTGTAATATCACAATCAGTGTCTAAACTGTATGAATCTACAGTCAAATTATATTTTTAATGGCAAAAATTAAATATTGGCTGATATATCTGTCAGCTCTGCTGATATAAGGGTCATATGTTGTTGAAACAGAAAATTCAGTATCGGCAGTGACGTCTGTCGAAAAATAGACTGATATATGAGTCAGGCCGATATTCCTAGATTTCGACAGACGCATCTGCCGATACTGGTTTTACCTGTTTCGGGACAACTTCACCTGATTTATCGACTAAAATGATATATCACTCAACTTCACGTGCCTTAATTTGGCTGTAGATTCATACAGTTTAAACACTGATTGTGATATCGCAGAACAAATGGTATTTTATGGCAAAAATAAAATACAATATTGGCTTATATATTTGTCAGCTCTGCTGATATAAGGGTCATATGTTGTTGAAAGGGAAATTTCAGTATCGGCAGTGACGTTTGTCGAAAACTCCACTGATCTATGAGTCAGGCCGATATTCCTAGATTTCAACAGACGCATCTGCCGATACTGGTTTTACCTGTTTCGGGACAACTTCACCTGATTTATCTGCCAAAACGATATATTACTCAACTTTACGTGCCTTAATTTGTTCTGCAATATCACACTCAGTGTCTAAACTGTATGAATCTACAGTCGTATTATATCTTATGGCATAAATAAAATAAAATAATGGCTAATATCTGTCTACTCTTCTGATATAAGGGACATATGGTGTTGAAACGGAAATTTCAGTATTGGCAGTGACGTCCGTTGAAAACTAGACTGATATATGAGTCAGGCCGATAATCTACTAAGTTCTTTGCAGAGAAAATTCAGTATTCAGAATATAAAAATTCAGGAGACAAGGAGAAAATTGTGTGTTTTTGAACTGTTTTAAGTGTTCGTTGTAAGGTGTGTCATCGATGAAGTACCGGACTTATTTGTTTCAGGACTTCTCCCTGTTGTCCAAGACCTAAGGGACGATCATCCCCTTTTATCCAGACTCGGGCTAGGCTGCGTTGTGCTAAGTTTCTGACTGTCCTATTCCAGGCCCTTACTTTCTGCTTTCTGTCCTTTCTATTTGCCCTGGTCTTATTCCTGTTTTCACCTCATATACTCTCATCCCCTACCTCCATCTTCACTCAACTTCCTGTCTCTCAACTTAACTTGTTGTAACTTCACTGACCTTCCTGTCTCTCAACCCAACTTCCTGTTTCTTAAGCCAACTCCCTGTCTTTCAACTTAACTTGTTGTAACTTGACTAACCTTCTTGTCTTTCAACCCAACTTCCTGTTTCTCAACTCAACTTCCTGTCTCTCAACTTAACTTGTTGTAGCTTGACTAACCTTCCTGTCTCTCAACCCAACCGCCTGTAACTTGACTGACTTTCCTGTCTCTTAACTTCTTGTATCCCCCAACTTCCTGTCTCTTGACCGTCCTTCCTGTCTCTCAACCTAAGCTCATGTATTCGATGTTCACTTTAGCTCTTTAAAGTCTTCAAAAGTCACCTGTTTCAGACAAGACTTGAACCAGCAACCTCTGGCACCCTAACCATCTGATTTACCCACAGAGCCAAACCTCCAGACACTCTCTGTGTTTTCGACGTTCCCTTTACCTCAGTATCGGCAGTGACGTCAGTCAAACACTCAACTCATACACAAGTCACGCCGATAACCAGCTAAGTTCTTGGCGGGAAAAATTCAGTATTCAGTCAATGAAAATTCAGGAGACAATTGTGTTTTTTAACCGTGTTTGTTGCAAGGTGCGTCATCGAGGACTTATATCAGCAGAGCAGGCAGATATATCAGCTGATATTTTACTTCATTCGTGCCATAAAAGTCAAATGTCACCTGTTCCAGATAAGACTCGAACAGGTAACCTCATGCACATTAACCACTTGATTTACCCACTGAGCCAAACTTCTTTACAAGTTTTTGATGTTAAAAAAAAGAGAGCGGCATCAATTTTATCATCCAGTGCACAGCAAGACAGAGAATTTTTTTATGAAAAAAAAAAAAAAAATGAAACCATGACTTTGCGCTTTGCTGCAGGGTGACGTGTTTCCTGTTGGTCTTTGTGGTCATGCTCATATTTCTTATCTGCTGATGACAGGTGATGGGTTTGCGGCGAGCGGCAGCGGTTGGGACAGTCTGAGCATCCGGCATGCTTTCATCAGGAAGGTAAAACACACTTGTCACACAAAGTTACCAGTTTGAGTCATGTCATGTATCAGCATTGTTTTGGCATGTGCAAAGAGAGAAAAATAAGGTGTAACTTCCCCTTTCTCCCTTTTGCAAATTCAGAGAGTATCCTTTTGACGCTGTACAAGGTGTCATAAAAATGATTTAAAAATTTTATAGGACAATATGTTATATGACAATGTATGAAATGTCAGAGTAAACTGTCAAGAAAATGACTTTTGAATGAGACAAAGTATAGCATGTTGACAAAAATCGTAAAAAAAAAAAAGTCAGTATAGCACGGCACCAGGAGAAAAAATGCTAGAGTGAAGTATGTTGCAAATAAAATAAAGCACCATAATATAGTGTGTGGTAAAAAATAAAAACATCATAGTATACTATGTCGTTTAAAAATCATAAAAATGTCAAAGTAAAATATATTGGTAAAACAAACAGTAAAAACATTATAGTATAGCATGTCATAAACAAAATAAAAAACATAAAAATGCCATAGTCTTAGTCACACATCATAATATAGTATGTAGTTAAATAAAATCATAAAAATATTATAGTATTATATGGTTTCAAAAGATGAGAAATTTTATGGTGTACTGTGTGTGGAAAAACTAATAAAATTGTCGCAGTTAAGCATGTTTTAAAAAAAATCAAAAAATTTCATTGGATAATATGTCAAAAAAAGTGATAGTGTAGTGTAGCATTAAAAAATTCATATAAAAATTCATGACATAGTATGTTGTAAAAATAATAAAAGTCATAGAATAGAATCTTGTCAAAAAAATTATAAAAATGTCATAATATAGTATGTCATCAAAAATTTGATTTAAAAACTCATAGTATAGTATGTTGTAAAAAAAATAAATAATCGTATAGTATGTAAAAATAAAAATCAATTAAAAAAGGTATAATACAGTATGCCATAAAAAAATACAAAATGGTCAGTATAGTATGTCGGAAAAATATCGTTAAAAAAACTCACAGTACAATATGTTGTTGTTTTTTAAGTTATAGTTTTATTTGTTAAAAATAAAATAATCAATAATATCATGTGTTTTTCAGGTGTATTTGATTCTGGCTGCTCAGCTCCTCGTCACCACAGCCATCGTGGCCATATTCACGTTTGTGTGAGTGTCCAGTGTGCGCTTTGTGTGCCTGTTTGTATTCATGTCTGTGTGTCACACTGTCGTTTAACTCTTCCTCCGTCTCTCACAGCGAACCCGTCAGATTTTTCGTACAGCGAAACAAAGCTGTCTACTGGACTTCATAGTGAGTCTCACTCTGTCTTAAAAATGCTTCAGAGGAATCTAAAATGAAAGTGCATCAGCATATTCACCTCTGCGTTTTGGTGTTTCAGTGCCGTGTATATCGTCACCCACCTTGTGCTGGTCTGCTGCAAGGGCCCCCGGTGAGTGTGACTGCTCGGTTTTACGAAGAATATTTGCACAAAAAAATACTCCTAAAACTGCATTTAATGTTGTCGTAACTCTGTGTTTGCAGGAGGAAGTTCCCGTGGAACGTCATCCTGCTGTCAGTCTTTGTAAGTCAGGGTCTTTGTTTGTTTGTTGGACTGCTACATTGCTGCTTTTCTGCGTGCAGATTTCCATCAGCCTGCGCTCGTATTATCTTAATGCTTGAAGTCTGACTCTATTACTGAACAGTGAGTCACCACAAATGACCCGGGCTGCGTTTGCATGCTGCATTTTGATATGTTGATTTCCACGTTTTATCAGCTCTGTGCACAAAAGGTCTCCATGTGTTACATCATAGATGGTTTTTGTTTAATTTTGTCATGGTCACTGAAAGATATTTTTTTGATTATTTAGTCTTAATCACAAGAATATATGTTAAAATGTTGCAGTGATGTTATTATGTGAAATAGAAAAAATAAATAAAAACATCATAGTTTAGTATATCATCAAATAAATCATAAAAAGTCATAGTATAGGAAACATTAAAAAGTCAAGAGCATAGTATGCCCTCAAAAAAAGGAAAAAATCATAAAAATGTAAAAGTAAAATATGACTTTGAAAAGAGGCCATAGCATAGTACGTGGTAAAAACACAATCATGAAAATTTCATAGTATAGTATGACACAAAAAATAAACAAAAAAACAGTCATATGGTAGTATGTTGTCAAAAAAAATGTTATAGTATGTTGCAAAAAATAAACCAGGTAAGTATGTTAAATAGAATCATAGGATAATATGCAAAAAAAGTGTTTTAAAAATGCCATAACATAGTGCTGCGCAAAAAAATCATAAAAACGTTGCAGTATATAGTATGTCATCAAAAATATTTCCAAAAACTTCACAGTGCAGTTTATCCTAAAACATAATAAAGTCATAGTAGTGTATGATGTAAAAGAGAATCACAAACATCACAAAAAATTAATGAAACATCATAGTATAGCATGTTGTAAAAATCATTTTGAAAAAAAAATTAAATAATGTAATAGTATAGTGTGTCATTCAAAAAAACCCTAAAAAATGTTATTAATTATTAAAGAGGAACTTTCCTTATTTCTGCGTATTTTTCTGTCAAGCCCTTTTACAGCTTCTAATCAGACGTTTCGGACAGTTACAGGATTTTTTTTTCTTTTCTAATGTTTTGCTGTGACTGTTTTTTGTTTTGTTTTTTAGGATAAACAAACTTTTTTTTTTTAACAGACCCTGGCTTTGTCCTACATGACTGGATCCATTTCCAGGTACAAAAAAAGAATCTCATACATACATACAAGTATTAATATGTACACATTCGATTTGTTTCCCTCTGAATTAACTTTGTGTCTCTGTTTTCAGTTACTACGATACAAAAGCAGTGTTTCTGGCTATGGGGATCACTGCCGTCGTCTGCATCGCCGTCACCGTCTTCTGCTTCCAGACAAAGGTGGGCTGTGAGTGCTTATCGGTTTCAGATGGGAGCAGTGTATTTGTGCGGTCACACGTGTATTAACCGGTGTATTAACTCTTTCTAGGTGGACTTCACAAAGTGCCAGGGCCTTTTCTGCGTCCTGGGGATCGTCGTGTTTGTGGTCGGCATCATTACAACTATTGTGCTGTCATTCAAATATGTGAGTAAAAGCTGATGGGAACAAAACGCGCCTTTTCAAGTTGGTGTCATTGTAGAATTATAGTATGATGTTTTTGGGCGATTTTCGACGAAATACTACAGTATGACTTTATACATCCTACAATATGACTTTTTATGCCATTTTGGAAGACACACTAAACTATGACTTTTTCATGTGATTTTGCACGACATACCATAATATGACTTTTTGGTGATATTTTGGCCAGCATACTATAGTATGACTTTTTGGTAATATTTTGGACGGCATACCATAATACGACTTTTTGGTGATATTTTGGATGACTTGAGATAGTATGACTTGTTTATGCGATTTTGGACATCATGCTAACATGCTACAGTGACTTATGCAAATTTAAACAAGAAACTGTGGTTTGACTTTGATCTACACCAATTTTGTACCACATGCTTTAGTGTATGTATATACATATATATATATATATATACACATATATATATATATATAATGAATGTTTGTTTCACAGATTCCGTGGCTACACATGCTTTATGCAGCTATTGGAGCCATAGCCTTTACTCTTGTAAGTATTTTACTCCATAAAATAAAAATCCACTTCTAAAGGCTGTTTTAGTGGTTTTTCATATTCTGAATGTTTCTCACGTCTCTCGTAGTTCCTGGCGTACCACACGCAGCTGCTGATAGGAAACAGGAAGCACTCCATCAGCCCAGAGGAGTACGTGTTCGCCGCGCTCTCCATCTACGTCGACATCGTCCAGATCTTCCTTTTCCTCCTGCAAATCATCGGTGCTTCGTCCAAATAAGTACACGACCAACTTGGGTCTGCCAGACACTACTCCGTACTTTTTTAAAAACCTTTTCGCTTCGTTTTCAGTCAGAATATGTTTATAAAACCATGATGCACTCTGGTGAAAATGTCATAAGGGCTGAATTTGAGATTTTGTCATAGGTTCGTCCTATGCACAAAATAATGCACTTTTTCTGAAAAATATGTCTATATCTGTATTTAACAACTTATCGGTGGAGAAAAAACACAATATTAATACAGCAAATACCTATAGATGCTGGAATGCCAGTTGCAACATGTACTCACCTTTGCTGGACTTCAGTTAAGGCAGACAGTGTCTTAACATTTTTCTCTCTATGTAAATCTATTCATGAACTTATGCCCCTCTGTGTAAATGTTGGTAAAATGGGCAAATGTGTGTATTTTAATGTTAAAACTCCACTTTGCAAGTAGAGGCTGGCGCTGGAGTACAGAAAGGGGGGTGGACAATACTCCAAAATTTGGTTTCTATCCAATATGAAGTCATTTCAAGCCCAGGATGATGATACCCATATTTATACTTGCTGATTGTTTAATATGTGTTGTTATATTTGTAACTATATACAATCTACTTCACTACAGTGCCTTCACAATGACAATGTTTCTGAGATTAGATTTTAAGAAGTACAGGGCTATATACACTCCACAAACTTTTATAGTTTTGTTACATAACTGTCTGTGTATTTTCTTGTGTTACAGTTGGACTCAGAGTGCCAGCAGGGTGAGTTTTTCCACACCAGATAACACAATCAGTGCCTTGGTGTTCCTGGAAGTCAGTGAGTTCCAGCTAATTTGGCATTGTTCAAAAGCTCCTAAATTAGCGTTTCCCAAACCTCTCCTCAAGAACCAGCACTCCTGCATGTTTTAGATCTGTCCCTGCTGCAACACAGCTGACTCAAATGAAAGCCAAGCAACTTCAGGAGTTCATAATGACTTGATCATTTGAATCAGCTGAGGTGGAGCAGGGATAGATTTTAAAAAAAGCAGGACTAGTGGTACTCGAGGAGAGATTTGGGAAATGCTGTCCTAAATGCAAAACCCCACCCTGCTGGCCCTCTGCACATGATCACAGTTCAGTACAACCTTTAAAAACAACTAAGGTAGACATTTTTAATCTGCACAAACTGTCACTGTGGTGTATGGGTTTGTATATATACATATCAGTGATTAGGAAAATTTGTTTGCCTTTTCGTATCAAATAAACATTTGAATTTGAGTTTTGACGTATGGTTAATCTGCAGTCATACCAGTGATGATTCTTCTTTATCTACTTGGAAAATAATGAAAATACATTTGTCATCGCTATTTTGAACTCAAGCTTGTTAAGTTCTCCTCAGAAGTCAGTCTTTGATGCAGATGAGCTACTGTCAGCCCGACACGAACATCACTGGTCCACTTTGACATTCTGTGTGTGATGGCTGTAGCGACTGCCGTCATATTCACCCTCGTTTGACCTTTTCATTCTCTGTCGAATCTTTAGCTGCTTCAGTCTGTTCTTGTCCACTTCTCTCTTGGTCAGGAGAAAGCCGATGATACCTGCAGGGAGGCCAATCATCCTGGAGGGGGAATATTGATTATCATGGTAATTATTTTACTCAGTGGGTGATATGGGAGAAACCAAATGGCAACTGTTTTACATGTTTTACTTTTTTGATGCGATTTTGGACTACATGCTATACTAAAACTTTTTGACACTATTTTAGTCCATATGCTGCAATATAAATTTAAGCGTGATTTTGGACATCTTGCTATACAATGACTTTTGGACACAATTTTTGGCTTGTAGAGATACATCATAGTATTTAATGTCGAAAAAAAAGGCAGAAAATCCCATCATATACTATGGCGAAAAATGTCAAATTCTGACCCGTCCCAAAAATTTCTGATTATAGCTTAAGGACGCGTAATACTGTACAAAGTGGAAACAAAGGCCAAAAAAAGTGAAAAAACCTTATTATTTAGCATGTTGAAAAAGTGGCCAAAAAATCGCATACTATACTATGGCGAAAAATGTCAAATTTTGTCCCGTCACAAAAAAGGCCAAAAATGACATATTATAGCTCGTAGAGACGCGTTATACTATACATAGTGGAAACAAAGGCCAAAAAAGTCCAAGAACCTCATAATTTATCATGTTGAAAAAGTGGCCAAAAAGATCGCATACTATACTATGGCGAAAAATGTCAAATTTTGACCCGTCACAAAAATGGCTAAAAATGACATATTATAGCTCGTAGAGACGCATTAAACCATAGAAAGTGGAAACAAAGGCCAAAAAAGTCCAAAAACCTCATAATTTAGCATGTTGAAAAAGTGGCCGAAAAGATCGCATACTATACTATGGCGAAAAACAATGTCAAATTTTGGCCCGTCACAAAAATGGCTAAAAATGACATATTATAGCTCGTAGAGACGCATTATACCATAGAAAGTGGAAACAAAGGCCAAAAAAGTCCAAAAACCTCATAATTTAGCATGTTGAAAAAGTGGCCGAAAAATCGCATACTATACTATGGCGAAAAAAAAAGTCAAATTTTGACCCGTCACAAAAATGGCTAAAAATGACATATTATAGCTCATGGAGACGCGTTATACTATACAAAGTGGAAACAAAGGACAAAAAAGTCAAAAAACCTCATAATTTAGCATGTTGAGAAAGTGGCCGAAAAATCGCATACAATACTATGGCGAAAAAAAATGTCAAATTTTGACCCGTCAAAAAAATGGCCAAAAATGACATATTATAGCTCGTAGAGACGCATTATAGCATACAAAGTGGAAACAAAGGCCAAAAAAGTCCAAAAAACTCATAATTTAGCATGTTGAAATGGGGCGGAAAAAATCGCATACTATACTATACTATGGCGAAAAATGTCAAATTTTGACCCGTCACAAAAATGGCTAAAAATGACATATTATAGCTCGTAGAGACGCGTTATACTATACAAAGTGGAAACAAAGGCCAAAAAAGTCCAAAAACCTCATAATTTAGCATGTTGAAAAAGTGGCCAAAAAGATCGCATACTATACTATGGCGAAAAAAAAAAATGTCAAATTTTGACCCGTCACAAAAATGGCTAAAAAAAATGACATATTATAGCTCGTAGAGACGCGTTATACTATACAAAGTGGAAACAAAGGCCAAAAAAGTCCAAAAAACCTCATAATTTAGCATGTTGAAAAAGTGGCCGAAAAATCGATCGCATACTATACTATGGAAAAAAAATGTCAAATTTTGACCCGTCACAAAAATGGCTAAAAAATGACATATTATAGCTCGTAGAGACGCGTTATACTATACAAAGTGGAAACAAAGCCAAAAAAGTCCAAAAAAACCTCATAATTTAGCATGTTGAAAAAGTGGCAGAAAAGATCGCATACTATACTATGGCGTAAAATGTCAAATTTTGACCCGTCACAAAAATGGCTAAAAATGACATATTATAGCTCATAGAGACGTGTTATACTATACAAAGTGGAAACAAAAGCCAAAAAAGTCCAAAAACCTCATAATTTAGCATGTTGAAAAAATTGCCAAAAAAATCGCATACTATACTATGGCGAAAAAAAATGTCAAATTTTGACCCATCACAAAAATGGCTAAAAAAAAATGACATATTATAGCTCGTAGAGACGCGTATTACTAGATACAAAGTGGAAAAAAAGGCCAAAAAAGTCCAAAAAACCCCATAATTTAGCATGTTGAAAAAGTGGCCGAAAAAAATCGCATACTATACTATGGCGAAAAAAAATGTCAAATTTTGACCCGTCACAAAAATGGCTAAAAATTACATATTATAGCTCGTAGAGACGCGTTATACTATACAAAGTGGAAACAAATGCCAAAAAAGTAAAAAAAAACCTCATAATTTAGCATGTTGAAAAAGTGGCCGAAAAAATCACATACTATACTATGGCGAAAAAAAAATGTCAAATTTTGACCCGTCACAAAAATGGCTAAAAATGACATATTATAGCTCGTAGAGACGCGTTATACTATACAAAGTGGAAACAAAGCCAAAAAAGTCCAAAAACCTCATAATTTAGCATGTTGAAAAACTGGCCAAAAAGATCGCATACTATACTATGGCGAAAAATGTCAAATTTTGACCCGTCACGAAAATGGCTAAAAATGACATATTTATAGCTCGTAGAGACGCGTTATACTATACAAAGTGGAAACAAAGGCCAAAAAAGTCCAAAAACCTCATAATTTAGCATGTTGAAAAACTGGCCAAAAAGATCGCATACTATACTATGGCGAAAAAAAAAAAAGTCAAATTTTGACCCGTCACAAAAATGGCTAAAAATGACATATTTAGCTCGTAGATACGTGTTATACTATATACAAAGTGGAAACAAAGGCCAAAAAAAGTCCAAAAACCTCATAATTTAGCATGTTGAAAAAGTGGCCGAAAAGATCGCATACTATACTATGGCGAAAAATGTCAAATTTTGACCCGTCACAAAAATGGCTAAAAAAAATACATATTATAGCTCGTAGAGACGCGTTATACTATACAAAGTGGAAACAAAGGCCAAAAAAGTCCAAAAACCTCATAATTTAGCATGTTGAAAAAGTGGCCAAAAAGATCGCATACTATATACAATGGCGAAAAAAAATGTCAAATTTTGACCCGTCACAAAAATGGCTAAAAATGACATATTATAGCTCGTAGAGACGCGTTATACTATACAAAGTGGAAACAAAAGCCAAAAAAGTCCAAAAACCTCATAATTTAGCATGTTGAAAAAATTGCCAAAAAGATCGCATACTATACTATGGCGAAAAAAAAAGTCAATTTTGACCCGTCACGAAAATGGCTAAAAATGACATATTATAGCTCGTAGATACGTGTTATAGATGAACAAAGTGGAAACAAAGGCCAAAAAAAAATCCAAAACCCTCATAATTTTTAGCATGTTGAAAAAGTGGCCGAAAAAGATTGCATACTATACTATGGCGAAAAGATCGCATTCTATACTATGGCGAAAAATGTCAAATTTTGACCCGTCACAAAAATGGCTAAAAATGACATATTATAGCTCGTAGAGACGCGTTATACTATACAAAGTGGAAACAAAGGCCAAAAAAGTCAAAAAACCTCATAATTTAGCATGTTGAAAAAGTGGCCAAAAAGATCGCATACTATACTATGGCGAAAAAAAATGTCAAATTTTGACCCGTCACAAAAATGGCTAAAAATGACATATTATAGCTCGTAGAGACGCGTTATACTATACAAAGTGGAAACAAAGGCCAAAAAAGTCCAAAAACCTCATAATTTAGCATGTTGAAAAAGTGGCCGAAAAGATCGCATACTATACTATGGCGAAAAATGTCAAATTTTGACCCGTCACAAAAATGGCTAAAAATGACATATTATTGCTCGTAGAGACGCGTTATACTATACAAAGTGGAAACAAAGGCCAAAAAAGTCCAAAAACCTCATAATTTAGCATGTTGAAAAACTGGCCCAAAAAAGATCGCATACTATACTATGGCAAAAAAAATGTCAAATTTTGACCCGTCACAAAAATGGCTAAAAATGACATATTATAGCTCATAGAGACGCGTTATACTATACAAAGTGGAAACAAATGCCAAAAAAGTAAAAAAAAATTCATAATTTAGCATGTTGAAAAACTGGCCGAAAAATCGCATACTATACTATGGCGAAAAAAAAATGTCAAATTTTGACCCGTCACAAAAATGGCTAAAAATGACATATTATAGCTCATAGAGACGCGTTATACTATACAAAGTGGAAACAAAAGCCAAAAAAGTCCAAAAACCTCATAATTTAGCATGTTGAAAAAGTGGCAGAAAAGATCGCATACTATACTATGGCGAAAAAAAAAATGTCAAATTTTGACCCGTCACAAAAATGGCTAAAAATTACATATTATAGCTCATAGAGACGCGTTATACTATACAAAGTGGAAACAAAAGCCAAAAAAGTCCAAAAACCTCATAATTTAGCATGTTGAAAAAATTGCCAAAAAAATCGCATACTATACTATGGCGAAAAAAAAAAATGTCAAATTTTGACCCGTCACAAAAATGGCTAAAAATGACATATTATAGCTCGTAGAGACGCATTATACCATACAAAGTGGAAACAAAGGCCAAAAAAAAAGTCCAAAAACCTCATAATTTTAGCATGTTGAAAAAGTGGCCGAAAAGATTGCATACTATACTATGGCGAAAAATGTCAAATTTTGACCCGTCACAAAAATAGCCAAAAATGACACATTATAGCTCGTAGAGACGTATTATAGATATACAAAGTGGAAAAAAAGGCCAAAAAAATCCAAAAACCCCATAATTTAGCATGTTGAAAAAGTGGCCGAAAAGATCGCATACTATACTATGGCGAAAAAAAAAAAGTCAAATTTTGACCCGTCACAAAAATGGCTAAAAATTGACATATTATAGCTCATAGAGACGCGTTATACTATACAAAGTGGAAAGAAATGCCAAAAAAGTAAAAAAAAAAACTCATAATTTAGCATGTTGAAAAACTGGCCGAAAAAATCGCATACTATACTATGGCGAAAAAAAAATGTCAAATTTTGACCCGTCACAAAAATGGCTAAAAATGACATATTATAGCTCATAGAGACGCGTTATACTATACAAAGTGGAAACAAAAGCCAAAAAAGTCCAAAAACCTCATAATTTAGCATGTTGAAAAACTGGCCAAAAAGATCGCATACTATACTATGGCGAAAAAAAAAAGTCAAATTTTGACCCGTCACAAAAATGGCTAAAAATGACATATTATTGCTCGTAGATACGTGTTATAGATGACAAAGTGGAAAACAAAGGCCAAAAAAAGTCCAAAAACCTCATAATTTAGCATGTTGAAAAAGTGGCCGAAAAGATTGCGCATACTATACTATGGCGAAAAATGTCAAATTTTGACCCGTCACAAAAATGGCTAAAAATGACATATTATAGCTCGTAGAGACGCGTTATAGCATACAAAGTGGAAACAAAGGCCAAAAAAGTCAAAAAAACTCATAATTTAGCATGTTGAAAAAGTGGCCGAAAAAATCGCATACTATACTATACTATGGCGAAAAATGTCAAATTTTGACCCGTCACAAAAATGGCTAAAAATGACATATTATAGCTCGTAGAGACGCGTTATACTATACAAAGTGGAAACAAAGGCCAAAAAAGTCCAAAAACCTCATAATTTAGCATGTTGAAAAAGTGGCCGAAAAATCGCATACTATACTATGGCGAAAAAAAAAGTCAAATTTTGACCCGTCACAAAAATGGCTAAAAATGACATATTATAGCTCGTAGAGACGCGTTATACTATAAAAAGTGGAAACAAAGGCCAAAAAAGTCCAAAAAACTCATAATTTAGCATGTTGAAAAAGTGGCCGAAAAAATCGCATACTATACTATGGCGAAAAATGCGAAAAAAAAAAATTTTGACCCATCACAAAAATGGCTAAAAATGACATATTATAGCTCGTAGAGACGCATTATAGCATACAAAGTGGAAACAAAGGCCAAAAAAGTCCAAAAAACCTCATAATTTAGCATGTTGAAAAAGTGGCCGCAAAAAGATCGCATACTATACTATGGCAAAAAGATCGCATACTATACTATGGCGATAAATGTCAAATTTTGACCCGTCACAAAAATGGCTAAAAATGACATATTATTGCTCGTAGAGACGCGTTATACTATACAAAGTGGAAACAAAGGCCAAAATAGTCCAAAAACCCCATAATTTAGCATGTTGAAAAACTGGCCAAAAAATCGAATACTACACTATACTACTACATACTATGAAGTTTTTATGTCTGAATTTTTCAACATATTATATTTCGGTGTTTTCATGAAATTTTTGAGAACATACTATGGCATCTTTACAACTTTTTTTTCCACCAGATATCCTGTATGATTTTAAGACTTAACATGTTAAATTATAACACTCTGGACTTGTTATATTCTCTGTTTTTGCGACTTACTATCCTCTGCCTTTTCCTCTGGACATACTATGCTATTCCTGTTTTTTCAACATACCATACTGTGACTTTTTTTCGACCTACTATCGTATGACTTGTTACAACATGAAGACACTCACCAGGCATAGCCAATCTTCATCATGGGGTTCTTCGCCTTTCTCCTGGGGATGTATTCAGGATCCTCCTCCTCTTCCTCCCGTCCGGCCTTCCTGTCGTCTGCGCGGTTTGAGGCTGTGCTTTGTGGCTGGCTGCTCCTCTGCGGCTCTGTCCCGGAGCTGCACAAAAAGGCAGCAGAGGAGACGTGCAGCTGCCGACACTGAGCAGCAGGCAGCTGCAAACACTGAAACGAGGTTTTGCTCCTCTGCGTCAGGAGCCACCGGCCGGGAACACGGTGTACACCTAATAAAGACAGAAAAAAGGTTTTTAGTCCTCAATAGTATGACCTCTACCTCAATAGCAGTGGTTAAGTGACTCATGGGAATTATAACTTTTTTAAATGGTTCAGTATTAAGTGAAACCGGAGCAGCTGGCAGCAGGCCTAAACCCTGCAGGAAACGTGCACACTGTCACCGTACCTTAATGCTGGGAATAAACAGAAGGTCCACAAAATTAACTTAACACCATACTTAAGGCAATTAAGATACGATAAATGACATATTATAGCTTAACAGACATGTCATAGTATACAAAGTGGAAACAAAGGTCAAAAAAGTCCAGAAATGTCATAATTTAGCATGTTCAAAAAATGGCCAAAAATCGCATACTATACTGTGGCGAAAAATGTCAAATTTTGACCTGTCCTAAAAATGGCTAAAAATGACATATTAAAGTCTTTAGAGAAACGTTATACTATACAAAGTTGAAACAAAGCCAAAAAAGTCCAAAAACCTCATAATTTAGCATGTTGAAAAAAGTAGCCGAAAAATCGCATACTATACTATGGCGAAAAAAAAAAGTCAAATTTTGACCCGTCAAAAAAATGGCCGAAAATTACATATTATAGCTCGTAGAGACGCGTATATACTATACAAAGTGGAAACAAAGGCCAAAAAAGTCCAAAAACCTCATAATTTAGCATGTTGAAAAAGTGGCCGAAAAAGATCGCATACTATACTATGGCGAAAAATGTCAAATTTTGACCCGTCACAAAAATGGCTAAAAATGACATATTATAGCTCGTAGAGGCGCATAATAGTATACAAAGTGGAAATAAACACCAAAAAAGGCCAAAAAAGTCAAGATATAGCGTGTTGAAAAAATTGACAAAAATCACACTTTACTATGGCGAAAAATGTCAAATTTAAATTTAAATGACAAAAAACGGTAAATTATTCTTAAAATTTCAAACCTTTTGCGAAGCATTGTGAAAACATATATTGTAACTTTTTTTTAACCTTTTTTCAAATGTGAATTATTACTAAAATGGGATTGTCAAGCAGACAGACGGACCAACACTGCTGACCGTTCAAAAAATATCTGTAGTAACGTACTGTGAAGTATTGCAAGGATCCTTCGATGAGTTTGTAAAAGTATATGAGTAAAAGTGTGTCTTTGTCACTGAGTTGTGTGTACTTTGTTTTGATTGTTTATGTGTTTGTATATTGCGTGTGTTCATAAAAAGAAGAAAAAAAAGATAATAATAATAAATAATTTACTGCAAATGCTGTTCTACTGCTGTGCTCTAAGTGGACTTCATACTCAGTTTATTATTTTTTTTACATATTTAAATATTTAAATATTTAACTACTGTGCTAATTATTTACAATTGCTGTATTTCTGTTTTTACATTTATATTTTTTATACACTTGTATTTATGTATATTTTTATTTGAGATAATGCACTCGGAGCGACTTTAACGAACAAAAACTTCCCCCGGGATTCAATAAAGAGATCGATCTCTCCGTTAAAGGTTAAGATCCTGTTTTTGTGATCAGAAACAGTCCTGAAATCACTGTCATCAAACCAACTGAACTCCATTCAAAAAAACATTTGTTTTATTGCCGTAAAACGCACTTCAATTGAAGCATTTTACGCTCTTTTCTTTCTTCACTTTTTGATAATTTTGACTGTGTTCATGCATTCGGGCATACATTTCGGCAAGATTGTGTATTTTTGTTTAATATTTGAGTTTCCAGCTCAGCTCCTACAATAAGTCTAAAATACACTGTGGAAACTAAATTTTCACATTCAGGCTGTTCAGGTCAAAAAATGCTCCATTGAAACTCATTCAAACTGACATTTTTGATCCCACAGCCATCAGAGCAGGAAAACACCCTCTGTATTATCTCGGGGTGTCATTCTGGGCTTTTGCCTTAAAATTTGTCATTTTTATTATTTTCTACCTGAAGACGTCTTTTTTTATTTTTATATTTTACCATATTTAGCACATATGGAGAAAATACATTTAATTTCCACTCAGTGCACTGACACAATCAATGTCGCTGCAAATCAGTGACATTTCCCAGGCTGTGATAATTTATTATAATTATAACAATAATAACAATAATAATAATAATGATGATGATGATAATAACAATCATAATAATCATAATTATCATAAATAATAAAACAGTGGCATCAAAGAAAAGGCATTTAAAGAGTTAAAATTCTGAAAACTAATGAATATTTGATATTTATTTTTAGGTCTGATGTTGCTTAAAAAATAAACTCAATTAATGTAGAAAAGCATATTAATGTAAAATATTTTTAAAGCATTATGAGTGTTAGTGTCTGACAGCAGAGAAAATGTTTTATAAAAATCAGTGTTGCTGCTGATCATCGACATGTCTTAAGCTGTGATTAAAAAAAAACTTGAACAACAACGAAATTTGTTTTTAAAAAATATTATTTATGAAATGGGGAAGTCAAGAAAACTATCTGTATAAATTTAAAATACATTTTTTAAAACAAATTTTTATTTTGGGGGGTGGGGGGCATTTTCTTTTTTTTTTTTTCCTTTTTAAAAAAAATCATTTTTATTTATTTTTTCATTTTTATTTTATCTTTTGATATTTTTCAGGTAATATTCCTGCAAATACTCGCTCATTTTTGGTCCAGGTGTTGCTAAATCTCTCATTAATCGTCATGTTTTTGAAAGAAATAAAACCTTCCTGCTCAGATATCAAAGAGTTAATCACAAAAAGGTGGGAAAGTAAAGTCCAGCTCAGAAAACACTGACGTCAGTGTTCACGTCAGCGTTGACGTTTCCTTAAATCTTTGTTGAGGTTTGTCAGGTTACATCACGAGACAACAAGGAAACGTTTGTCGTCCAAAATTATTACGACAAACACGCGGACGTCTCTGCCACTGCGCGTGCAGGTGGCGCGGGTGTTGATTTAACGAGCCCGTCGTTGGTAACTTTTTAGAGAAAGTGTGAAGTTGATGTTTTGGATGTTTTTGTGTTTTACCTTTCAGTGCAGTCCTCACAGCTGTCATGTGCGCCGCCATGTTTGTTCCAGAGTCAGGCATGCGCAGTGGGATTTATCACATCCGAGTGCTGCCACCTGGAGGACAAAAGATGCAGCGCTTCTGTTAAAAAACTGCGTGTTTAAGGGACTGTTTGTTATTTATCTGATTTATTTATCTAACTATGGATGGCTTTGGTTCAATTTTATTTATTTTTAGTTATTTATTAAATTTTAATTCCCCCCCTCCAATGCTTCAAATATTTAACTATAAAACTTTTTCTTTTTACTATTGGCAAATTTTCAAACAAGAGCTCAGATTTGTTTTTGTTTTTTTGTTTTTTTTTTTACTGTGGAAACCATTAATTGCACATGATGTGCTAAAGGACATAACAGGAAATTTCATTTAAAATATTCTGTTTTTCACACTTGGTTATGGTTATGATTAACTGTATGATTTTGGCAAATTAAAAAAAAATCAACAGCAAGATTGGAAGGCAAAAGTTTTTTTTAAATCTTAAAAAAAAACATTTAAAAAATCTACATTTTTAAATGAAAACATTAATTTTTTTAATGAAAAAATACTATTACCAGTAAGCCAAAATAAATAGGTCCCTGCCCAGTGATTAAAAAAAGAATTATTTGACATGCCTTCCCCTGGCAAAACTTTGAATAGTGATTTTGATGAAATATCAGTATATTCAGCTCAGATTTGGTTATGGGTTTTTTGTGTTCCTTCCATGTGTTTAAGGGTTGTAGGAAAATTGAAAATCCAATAATTTGTTTCTACAGTTTCTGATTATGATATTTGAGTTAGTCAGTAATTTAGACAATTTTTAAAGAAAAAATGCATTGGTTTTGGATGGCAACATTAAATTAAAAAAAAATCTATTTAAAAAAACATGCATGTTTTCTTTAAACAGTTACAGTAAAAAAATAAAAGACAATAATTTGAATGTGTATGCCCCTTCACTAAACCAGAATAAATAATAAAAAAATAACTAATTTAGATTAAATATCTCTATTTTAAGCTCAGATTTAGCTGTTTTTTTCTGATGGAAGTGTTCGTCTCACATAATGTGTTCAAGCACAGTTTTGGGTTTTTTTCTGTGATAAGTGGCAACAAAATACTATTTAAATTTGTGATCTCTTCCAAAATAGTTTTTAAAAAGTTCCTCCCAAGAGCTTAAACAGTGATTAATTTGCATGCCTGTCCCCTTTTTGCACCCCAAAATAAAGGGACAAACAGTCCCTAAGTTCACTTTTTTTATTATTAAACCAACATTTTCTTTAAATTCATTTCATAATTTTACAAAAAACAATATAACTTGAAACCTTGGAGCCTTAACATACAGTCATGGAAACAACAACAATTCAGCGTTTCCTCGACCGAACGCCAAACAGACGACGGCGGGACAGAGCAGCATATTTACAAAAAGTCAGTTCGACTACGAAACACCTTTCTTTTCTTTAAGAGCCCAAAATTTTCTGTACAGGACAAAACAAGTCAAACAACATCTCGAACGAGAGAAAGCAAAGAGGACTTTAATCTTCCAGGATGTAGTTCGGGTTGACGACCAGAACGACTTCTTCTTCTGTGCTGGAGGACTCGGAGCCCTTCAGCCCGGCCTGAGACAGCTCGATGAGGATGTGATCCTGCAGACACACGAGACGGAGAACGTCAAAACCTGGATTAAAAACGAGTGCCGGATTAAAGGTGACGACGCGTTTCTGCAGGAGGTGGGACTCACGTAGTGCACCAGCCGGTGGAGGACCTTCTCGATCAGACCCTTCTTAGTGACCAGCTCCTCCTCGGAGTCGATCTCGGACTCGATCTCCTTCAGATACCAGTTCACCACCGCGCTTCTCTTCAGCTGCTCCTCTTCCTCGGCTGCGACGCAGAGAGCAGGAAAAGGTTAGACTGAATTTAACCCTCTGAAACCCGGATCCACATCAGCTCCGTGAGAGCTGAGCGAGGCGCTTTCATTTCTAAAACATCTCACAAACGGCAAAAAGGCAACTTGGAAAGAAATGTCTGGCAAATTGAAAAATTTCTAAGATTTAGATTTTTTTTTTATTTATGGAAAACTATTCAGAAAATCATGTTTATAATTATCATAATTACATATTTAAAATTATGTTACAGAATTATTATTATTTTTAAGCATTTTTTCAGGCAATTTCCATATTTGTTTTTGCTTTTTTTACTTTTCTTTTTGATTTTATTTTTGCTAATTCAGGATTCAGGAATTAAGGATTTTTTTGTAACTTTTTACAAATTTCTTGTTAATTTTTGTTTTTGAAAGAAATCAAGATAATTATGTCAGGTTTTAAAGGTTTAAAAGGTGCAGAAATTAGGGATGCACAACAAAATCAGTCATGTACATAATTAGTTTATTATAATTTTTTATTATATAATTTTATATAATATATAATTTATTATTATTATAAGCACTTTTCAGCTTATTTCAATATCTGTTTTGTTCTTTAACTTTCTTTTTTTGTTTTGCTAATTTTCAGGAATATTTTGCAACTATATTTTTTTGGGCAATTTTTGCTCATTGCCTTCTTCCCATGTTTTTGAAAGAAATCAAGACTACTTGCTCAGGTTTCAAAGGGTTAAAAGAAAACTGCAAAAATTAGGGATGCAAAATAATTTCAGGCACATATAAAAAAAAATATGTCTGTCTATTTATTCATTCTTATTTACTCATTTATTATTTATTCATGTATTTATTTTTATGAGTATTTTTATGAGTATTTTTTTGAGTATAAATATCATATACACTGAAAAGCATTATTCTGTATTTCATGTCTCCATCATCTGACCGTTACGATAAAAGTCTGCTTAATATGACAGAAGACACTTGATGATCGCTATATTGATATCGGTATTGATTATTGGCCACATGAGTTGTTATATCAGCATATCAGCAAAAAAAGAAAAAATACGATATTGAGCATCCCGAACAGTAATTGGAAAAGTATTTCCAGCATTTTGCAGAGCGGCGTCCCTTACCTTCCTCGGCGCGGCGCAGATGCAGGACGAGCAGGTTGGAGATGCGTTTGTATTCGGTGAAGGACAGACGGAGAGACGGTTTGGGCTGACCGGCAGGCTCGGCGTGGCCGTTCACACCGTTCACGTGTCCATTGATTCCATTGACGTGCCCATTGACGCCGTCCACGTGTCCGTTTACACCGTTCACTCCGTTCACTCCGTTTACTCCGTTGGGGACGGCGTGTCCTGCAAAAGTTGGTATTAGTTAGAAGATCTCTGCATCTGCATTTAGATGCTAAAGTTAACTTTGGTATTTTTTAAACATGGACCCTATTTTCCATTTTTCCAATTTTGATTTCTTTCTTGGTAAGAAATGTCCCACAAAAAATGTAAAACATGAAAAGAAAATGAGATAAATATTTATTTAAAAAAAGAGGGGAGGATTATGAGAAAAATCCTTAAAAAAAAAATAGGAAATATCTGAAAAACTGTATTTGTAACTATAATCATTTTATATTTAAAATTAGGTTACAGAAAAAAAGACAGGAAAATAAAAAATATAAAATAAATGCATGTAAAATTAATATTTTCAGCATTTTTTAAAAAACATTTTTGCTAATTTTCAGCTAATTTTTTTGAAACTTTTTTCCTTTTTTTATTAATTTTTTGCTCATTTTTGGGCCACGTCTTGTTGCTGGCTGCCTTCTCTCCATGTTTTTGAAAGAAATCAAACCAGTTTGACACCTTGCTGACAAAAATACCAAAACTTACCTTTCAATGTGTACATCTGTGTGTGTGTGTGCGCATATATGTGTGTGTGTGCGTGCGTGCGTGCATGCGTGCGTGCGTGCGTACCATCCTCCTGCTCCTCCTCCTCCAGGTCGTCGTCCTGCTCCAGGTTGATGTCGGGCGTCTCCACTCTGATGATGGATTTGTTGAGCAGACGGAAAGCTTCCTTCACATGTTTGGGTTGAACCTGAACAAAAACATTAACGGGTTTAAATTTAAACTCAAAAGCAGAAATAAAAAATCAGTTATTTATTTTATCAATTAAAGAAAGAAGAAGGCAAAAAATAGATACAATATAACTTATTTCTGTCTTTTTATTTCTTAAATTAATTAATCAAAAATGATTTAACATCACAGGAGGGGAGGGTTAGAAAAAAAAAGTCTAAATTTTCTTTTGGAGCGTCGGTGGGAAATGATGATGACAATGATTTGTTATTATGTTATTTGTTTTCATTTTTTATTATAATTTGCACAAAACTAAATAAGAATTTCATCACAAAAAAAGCTTCTTTCATGCAGGATTGTCACTTTACGAGTTACATTTTTGGATTTTTTGTACACGGGAGTTTCTCTGTTTAAAGATGCCACATAAGAGAAATAATCATAATCATAATATTAATATGGAAGAAAGTTGATGACATCTACACAAGATTAATATCTTTAGATTTCATTTTGTACATCACATGCACTCCTGAAACTTTCACCAGGAAAAATAAAAAATAAAATAAATAAATATATTTTTTATTACTGCAGTTATGTTGTTAGAGTCCTGCACACACGTTCAACTCATGAGGACAACTGGATTCAGAATACGAATCGATGAGCAAATAATTCAGAACGAGTCGATAAATCAGGAGACGACTTCTCTGGGAACCGTTTTTGAGGAAAAAAAGAAAAAATTAGGGAGAAATTGGTGAAAGCGGCTCGTTTTTTGCGACTCACCTCGTCACAGCAGTGCATGCGCGCCATGCCCTCCGACAGGCGGATCATGCTCTCCAGCTGTCGCACCGTGATCCTCCAGGCGGACTTGGACACTCCTCCGGCGCCGTCACGCTGGCGGAGACGTTTGTACTGCTCCACGATGAACTCTTCGGATTCGCTGGAGATCTGCGGACGAGAAACGGTTAATGACGAGCGTGCAGACTGTTTGAAAGACTGTGTGTGTTTACAGCGGGTACACACACACACACACACACACACACAACACACACACACAGACACACACAGACACAGACACAGACACAGACACACACACACACAGACACACACACAGACACACACAGACACACACACAGACACACACACACACACACAGACACACACACACACACACACACACACAGACAGACACACACACACACACAGACACACAGACAGACACACACACACAGACACACACACAGACACACCTTTGGTTTGAACTGCCTTGCAGACAGCAGGTATCTGCGGATCTCGTCCAGAGCGTAAAGTCTGTCCACAGATTCCTCCACGCGGGAGTGCAGGTCCACGATGCGTCTGGCGATGGCGTAATCCGTCACCTGGGAGACACACGGGAGAAGGACGGCGTTTAGAATCACTGTACGGACACTGGATTATTAAAACAGATCAGAGGATGCAGAAATGAAACGTTTAGGGTGGAATAAAAAAGAACGAGAAATAAAAAGAAGTTTATTTAATAATCAGAGCGAGAACAAAAGCACAGATGAGCTCGCGGACCTCGTTACAGTCGTCCACCAGGATGAAGAAGAGGTCGAAGCGGCTCATGATGGGAGGCGTCAGGTTGACGTTCTGCTTCAGACTCTTGCTGCGGTCGTATCGCCCGCTGACGGGGTTGGCGGCTGCCAGGATGGAGGTGCGAGCGTTCAGGGTGGCCTGGACGAGACGGAGACAAAGACCCGTTAATCTGCCGCAGAGACGAGCGGACCTTCATTATTATGAACATACGACCGTACCGAACAGCCCAAAGCTTCAGTTATAAGGCTGACATTTCAATTCAAGACACATTTAATTTGATTTAATTTCATTTGTCATTTACTTTCCTACATTTAACTGTAACGTAACAGAAGTAAAGTCCAAAATTCTGACTTTATTGGAAAAAAAAACAAAAAAAAGGAAAAAGAAAAAGATGTAATCATTTTCAAAATTCACAACACGGTTTAAACAAAATATTATAATCCGGCGTGAACCGTAGTGTTCGAAACGAGTCAAATGTCAGATCGTCATTTTAGATTCGGGCTGCGTGCGGCTGCGTTACCTTGACTCCCGCCTTGGTGATGCTGATGGTCTGCTGCTCCATGGCCTCGTGGATCGCCACCTGGTCCTTCAGGTCCATTTTATCAAACTCATCAATGCAGCAAACTCCCTGAGAGGAAACGGCGTCGTTAATACAAACACGCACGTTATTACGTTTTCACCGTTTTACACCCGACGCAAAGTCGCAGCAGCACAACATCTTTCTGGGACTTCAGGTTTTTCTGGGGATTTTAGGACATTTCTAAGTTTTTCAGGGTGTTTCTAGTATTTCAGGACATTTCTGTGATTTTAAGACATTTGTAGAATTTTAACAATTGTTAAGATTTATGGACAGTTTCAGGATTTGATGACATTTTTAGGATTTTCAGACTTTTCTAGGATTTTAGCACCTTTGCAGGATTTTAAGGTTGTTTCTAGGATTTTAGAATTTTAGGCCATTTATAGGATTTTAGACCGTTTTTGGGATTTTAGGCTGTGTCTAGGATTTTAGTGCCTTTGCAGGGTTTTAGGTGGTTTCTAGGATTTTAGGCTGTTTTTAGGATTTCAGAACTATTCTAGGATTTTTGGATGTTTCTGGCATTTTAGGACCTTTGTGGGATGTTAGGACATTTCAAGAATATTAGACCATGTGTAGGATTTTAGGGAATTTCTAAGATTTTAGGACATTAGGGGCTTACCTAGGACCTCAGGAGGTGCGGGGGGATCCTCCACTGGCTTTTTTTTGATAAACATTTAAATGCTGCTTTATTCATTCTGGAACTTTATGTATATACAAAAAGTGCAAAAACACCTCACAATGTGAATCACTTTATTTTAATACTGAATTAGAGATTTTGGGGGACACTTGGCTTCCTATCAGGGGCCAGATTTGGCCTGCAGGCCATAAGTTGAGTAACACTTGCTCCTTAAACTTTCTACGTCTTCGCACTCACGTTGTCCGCCAGCATCAGAGCTCCGGCCTCGATGACAAACTCGTGGGACTCCTCGTCTCGGACCACAGCTGCCGTCAGACCCGCGGCGGTGCTGGCTTTGCCGCTGGTGTACACCGCTCTGGGACTGAACTCCTCCACGTGCCTGCGCACACACACACACGCAAACACACACATTTAAGTCACCATTCACACTGACATGTGAGCAGTGTCTCAGAGGAGACTGGAAATGTTGGACACATACTTGAGGAACTGGCTCTTGGCGGTGCTGGGGTCTCCGACGATGCAGACGTTGATGTCTCCTCTCAGCGAGGTTCCCTCCATGGTCGTTTTGGGAACGCCTCCAAACAGCATCAGCAGGATGCCGCGCTTCACCTCGTCATTGCCTGCAAATCAGGACATCGCCGCGTTAAAAACCTGCAGCTTGGACACTCTGAGACACACTCTGTCGGTGGACGCAGAGCAGGTTTCGGGCGCTGACCGTGGATGGTGGGGAAGAGGCTGGTGCACAGGTTGTGGTACAAGTTCTTGTCTTGGCTCATCTCGAACACTTTCTCCCACTCCTTCTCCGTCATCTGGCTCTTGATGCTTTCCGCAGTCTGCTCCTCGTCACGCAGCTCCTTACCACCGAACTACGGCAAGAGCAGACGCACACTTTTCACGTCTTCATTTAATCTGGTTTTACTGACTTTTAATGGACTTTGTTTTGGTTTCTGTTAAGCGTCTTTGAGTTTTCTAAAAAAGGCTCTCTAAATAAAATTCTTCATTTAGTTCGTTAGTTAGATATTTATTTCAAACATGCCAAATAAAAAAGGAGAAATCCAATCAAATCATATCCCATTTTTTCAATTTTAATTAAAAAAACAAAACCTTAATCATAAACATTAATATTCACACTTTTTGCCCCAATATTCACCATACATACTTTGATCTGAAAAACAAGAATTCAGAAAAAACAGAAAGCTGGATGGAGTTTATAACACCTGTGCTTTCTTCATTTATTCAATGTGAATTTATTTTATTTCATTTATTTTCATTGGTTTGGTAATTTATTTATCTGAACACCGGGAGCGTGTGGAGCTTTATTTCATTTGCTGTTTTGGGTTTGACGGATGTTGTTCGTGTGATTTCGGTGGAAACGTGCTGGTGTTTGTGTGTCTTACCCGCGGGTTGGTCGGGGTCACGTTGCACGCCAAAAAGGCGAGTCTGTACGACAGCTCTCTGACTCCCAGAGCTTTCAGTCCTCTCAAGCCGTCGGCCTCAAAGCCCTGAGGCCCTCCGGGAACGCGGGTGCTCGTCTCTGCTCGCACGCCTGGAGGCAGACGTCGCAAAATGTTTAAAAAAAAAAAGTATGATGTGTTCAAGTACTTTTTTGCTTTCCTCGATGTCACGCGGCAGTTTTTCATCACAGACTTGCGCAAAAACTAAATATTTTAAAAATGTTTTTCCAATAGAAAAGTGCTTCAGAAGTTCTAATAATTCTGTAACATAACTTTAAATTTAAAATTAAAATATTTACAGTGTGTGTATGTTTGAACTGGTGTGTGTGTGTGTGTGTTTATGTGTATGCGTTTATGATATAACCTATTTTTTATTGCCCGTGCCCTTTATTTCTGTCTAAAATGTCGTTTCGTCACCATTTTCGACGACATGCTATCCTATGTCACTTTTTTCCCCCAGCTTTTTAAAAATCATTTTCTAAACAGACTCATTTCTAGCAATACATTTCTCACCGAGTTGCTCATTTCCTTTTTTTTTAATGTTTCTGGGAGCAAATGCAGCAATTTGCACACAGTTCAAAGGTTAAAATACTCGTGAGAGGCGTCAGAGTTTACCACAAGAAAACTGATGTGTGCAGTGTTTCTTTTTGCAATCACAATCATACCTGGCGTGCTGAGCTGAGAGACGTCCGGCACGACGATGAGCGTCCCGGTGAAGTCACAGCGGTCTCCGGCCTGAGCCGTCTCCACAGCCTCGGCCCTCAGGACGATCTCCAGGGAGCGCGGGATGGATCCGCGGGGCAGCTCGGCCTGCGTCTCCTGGATACGCACCTGAACGCAGAGTCAGAAACCTCAAATTATCATCAGTTCACCTGTTTTTACACACACACACACACACACACACACACACACACACACACACACACACACACACACACACACACACACATTTATGCATCAGTCACCTTCTGGAAGTCGATGAACTTGGACTTGTGCGTGTCGAGGTGGAAGCGTGAGCGGTTGTTGCAGACGGGGTTTCTGCAGATGGTCGGAGGAGAGTATTTGAACTGCTGAGGGACGTCTTTGATGACGGCCTGACAGTCCATGCACAGGAAGGTGCCGCTCACCTGCAAATCAGCAAAAAACCACGAGCTCAACATCCCCGAATTTATGCATTTACAAGAAAACTTCACACGCAAAATGATCGTCTGTGTATCAATCACTCACCCCGTGTTAATGTGGAATTAGTTTAGTTTATTTGCACAGTTACAAATAAAATATTAAAAATTAATTATAAAAATGACAAAGTTAGCTGTGCAGGAAAGAAACCCAACATCTAAAAACCTAGAAGAAAAAAAAAAGAAATTTCAACAAAATCACAAATAGATGAAAAAAAAATGTGACAGAAAGAAAAAACGAAATTAAAATGTGAAAGTGATTCGGGAAAATGACGACTTCAAGGTTTTACTCAGTAAATTTCAGACGTGCGGACGTCTTAATCTGAGGAAAAATGGAGCCACAAGAAGGTGAATGAGAGTGTTTTGGGCGCCTCGGTAAATATGAATGTTTGATGATAAAGGAGAAAAAATGATGAAATTGAATTTGGGATAAAACCTTGTTTTTCTCACATACCTCCATTTAAGGATGGGCAGCATTTCTTTTTTTATGTGAGGAATTCAATAAAAAGGTTTTCTTCAAAAATTCATCAAAACTCAAAGTGAGAAACTGAAAAACAAAAGATCATTTTGTGGCTGAAATGTTCCTCCTCTGCGCGTCGCCTCTCATTAACTGATTATTTTCGTGCACGTGTTTCCTGCAGGATCTCTTACCAGTTCAGGGTGTACTGGGTGCGTCCGCACCACCTGACCACTGATCCTCACCAGAGTGCCGATACGCATCGACGACAGCTCGCGGATCCTAAAACGCACACAAGAAAAAGATCATCAACTCTTAGATTAAATGTTATTAAAAAGAACACACTGCAGCCACTATGTAACGTCTACTGAGAATACTGCAGTATATATTACAGTATACATAGTATATTATATGAATTCACAGTATATGATGCAAATAAAGCAAACAGACTGACTGAAAGTGCGTGCACACATATGGAGGTTTTTTTGTGTCACACGTACTTGTGTCTTGTCGGCAGATCCTCGAGCGCCACGTAGAACTCTTTGTTTAGAGGAACGTTCCCATGATCCCGAGCAAAGTTGCGCACCGCCCGACAGAGGAAGGGGTAAACTCTGCAAACACAATCCTTCATGTCAGCACACGGATGAGAATGCACCTGCTGGTTGTTTATTTTATTCATTAGCTGAATTTGCGGGGACAGACAATAATTAACGTTTCAGTTTGCACTTCCACATAAATGTGCCCGAGTTAGTTTATGATCTAATTTCCGTCTGTCGTCCCTAAGCTGGTTAGTACAAATGTGACGTCACGTGATCAATACAGTATTTCAGCACGCACTACACGTGATCAATGCAGTAAAAAATGTCAAGAAACTATATAATGATCAGATCTATATATTTTAAATTCTGATATGGGAAAAAGTTTATATACGTTTATATATTTGCATAGTGCTCCTTTCTTTTGAATTTACGTTTTTTAACTCAACCCCTGGAAACCTGAACAAACCGGCTTCATTTCTTTCAAAAACATGTAAGGAAGGAAATGAGCAACTTCACAAGAAATTACCACAAAATTAGCAAGTAATTAGTAAAAAGTTACAAGAAAATTACCTAAATATGATCACACAAAAATTTAAAGAAACATTGCAAAATAATAATAATAATAAAGTTTGAAAAAGGTACTAAATGAACATTTAATTAACCTAAATAGTTACTAATACTTTTCTTTCTCCATGTCTCTTGCTTTCTCTCCTTTTGTTTTTACATTTCTACATTTTTAATTTTTCAATTCATTTTCTTCTCCTAATTTCTTGCAATTTGCGACACATCTCTTGCTAAGTTGCTTGTTAATAATTAGTTGTTTTTTATTTATTTGTTTCTTCTTATTTTCAGGTAATTTCTCGTTAAGTTGCTCACTGCCTTATTTCCATGTTTTTGTTTTTAAAGGTGCTCAAGTTTAGTGTTAAGTATTATACAGTATTTGTATATATATTATATATTTTGTATTTCTGCAGTTATTCATCGACACTCGGGGTATGAGATGATAGAAAATCAGCTGTTCCGGTGAAAACACGTTACAGTTAAAGTAACTGCAGCACTGTGGTTAGAGAGCAAACTGTAAGGTAAACAGAGAGTTAATGAGCAGGTGTGGTACTCACCTGTAGTACTCCTCCTGGATGGTGGTCGCGAGCTCCTGGTTGAAGCCCTCCAGATCAGTGAAGCTCACGAGCAGAGTGTTCCTCTCAGGCCGGATCAGCTCCTCGGCCTCCCGGACATACTTCACCTCCCCGTCCCCGGTCTGAAACCTACACAAAAACAATAAATGCATATCATACATGAGCTCTAACAGCTGATCGACACCGCTCTGGATGCTCTGTAACGGTTAAATAACGTTTAAAAAACGATCATCTCGTGCACAGGCAGTTTGGGCCGACAACAACACAAAGACGCCTGCTGCAGCCGGACTTACTCCTCCAGAAAAGCCTGAAATAACTTCTGACATTTTTCCGCCAACTCGTCCTTCACGATCTCCCCGACGTTCTCCGCGGTCGCTGTGGCCACATCCATCCTGAAAACTCCGTTAACGGGAACAAAAGATCCAAAAACCGGTAAGAAACAAGAGCCGAGCCGCAGATCACCGGAGACACGCTGCACGCTGCGGAGCTTACAGAACACACTGCCAGTTTCGCGCGAAAAGAGGGACACGTGATCTTTGGCGCGCCACTTTCGACCAATCGGTGACGGTATGCGAACGTTCTCTGAGTTGTAGCCAATCAGGAGTGAGAATGTCAAAGTGACGCAATGCGCTTCTGATTTTTCCCGCGAAATGCTTCCCGTTTTTCAGATCAATAAAGTTCAGAGAAAAAATGATCAACAGACGTATAAAAAAAAGAAACGTAAGCTTTGTTCTACCGGTGTCTGTGCGCGTGTCTCTGTCAAATAATTATGTATTAAAATTTGACTCGTAAACATAATAAAGATAAAATCACCGCTTCGAAATAATAAAGGTTTCATTTTGAGTTTAAAAAATAACGCTAGAAATTCAAGAAATATAACGATTTACACTCACACTGACACCAGGCAGATCAGCAAGATATTAATGAAAAGTTGTTTATTGTTTAATAAATAATAATAGGAAAACTAAAAGCCAGAACCAAAAAAGAAAATAACCTTAAGAAGCTAAAAATACAACATTTTTATACCATAATTTTAAACATATTATTATAAGAATCATGAATATAATTTTCCCTACATTTTGTATATATTTAATAATAATGATAATATTAATAATAATAAATAACATATTTTATAGAGCGCTTAACAGAGACAAAACCAACGTCAATTAAAGTCATTAAAACATCCAGAATAAATAAAAACAAAATCAGTAAAAGCAAGACAGACAATAATTCATTCATTCATTCATTAATTAATAATACCCCCATTTTTTCAATTTGTGGGACATTCTTCTGCAAAGTTGTTGCCTTTTGCCCCCATGTTTTCAAAAGAAATCAAAGTCATTTTCTCAGGTTTCAGAGGTTTAAATACCTGTCACATGTTTTAGGGCACAGCACAGGAAGGATAGTACTGATGAAGGTTTAAAGGGTTAACAACAGTAACGTCCCTGAAGTACTAACTCTGACCACTGTGGGGCAGAAAACACTCGTGTAACTATATACACGTATACAGTGTTTTCTTTTTTTGTTGCAAGCATGTGACTTTTTACTATATATTTGGTATTAAACTTTGTATTACATGTACATTGTCAATTTGATACTGTGAACAATATAGTTTGATATATTATAGTTTTTAACTAGTATTATAACTTCTTCCAAAGTCCAGTATTTGGTAACCAACAAAGCTTTATTATCAGCGTAGCTTCCTCAGTCGAATACTGTAAAGACCTGTATGGTCTTTGTTTGTTTTTTTGGTTCTGCTCTTTTTTAAACAACATTTCATTAATATACTGTGTATACAGAGTACACCATATAATGTATATACACAGATTCTGTTGGCAACAATAGGATTTTGGTATCTGACCCCCCCAGCATTTTGTACTCCATATTCAGTCTGAGTAGGACTGACCAATCACATTTGGATGGCAGGTGAAGCTCAAATGGGGCAGAATGCAATTTTAAGACCCATCTTTTTTTTTTTAATCCTAATTTTATTTCATAATTGTTATACTGTCACCAGGTATTGCAGTTTTTGTCTGATTTTATATGCCGCAGTGTAATCTTTTGGGCACTGAGCCGCCAGCTTTGCTTATACGCTTCATATCTGGTATTTATGTTATGGCTGTGTTTTATTTGTTTTTCTTCACATTGGCTGATTTATTTTGCTTAAATCCTGCAACGTTTAAACTCTGGGATCAACTATTTATTTATGCATTGTTTGTGTAATTTTGTGTGTTTGTATCGTTGTTACTGCTTTGTTTTTTAACAGTAGTAGCCTATCAGGGTGGGGGGGTTAATGGGATCTTTCTACGCATGTTGATTTTGTATAATTTATCTTGTATAACTGTATATTTTGAAAACTCAATAAAGGGAACAAAAAAAGAAATCTGGGATCAACTTCTTCAGGCACTTTGTAACTCTGGAAAAGTGCATTATAAAAATTATCATGATTAGTCTTAAAATTAAGCTTTTTTACTAGCTTTATAAAAATATAATTTATGTGCATTCATATGCAGATATCTGTTTATAGAGATTGGCCAAAAATGATCAGCACAAAGACGAGGAACTCAGCAAAGTGGTGCAGTCCGCCTCTGCAGGTTTTCAGTCCCAGCACCATCTGTGAGCAACAAACACCGATTTCTCCTCTATTATTCCATTAATGTCTATTTCTGCTCCCACATCATTCTCACGTCTCCACCTGCGGAGGTCAATACAAACACTCCGGCGGGCTATTGGTTTCACCTGTCACATTGTGTGAATCCACCAGGAACAGAGCAGGAAGTCATCGCGGGCCATTTGGACGCAGACCAGCTTCTCTCGCTCCGTCTTTATTTTCTCCTTTTGTCCTGACCTCTGCTTTTCCCACCATTGTTCAGCAGCAGGAAACTCAGCGCGTCTCAATATGAGGCCACCTGACCATCTGTGAGCGCACGCACGCACGCACACGCGCGCGCAAACACACACGCGCACACGTCAGAAGAGTTCAAGTGTCATCAAGGTTGATGAGGAGCCTTTTTTTATATTACATTTGCCTCTGTAATGTGATCAATTTTTGTGATAGATTTTTCTTTATTTATATATACATATATTTTACAAATAACACATTTTACATTTTTCTATATTTTTTATTTTATATAACTTTTTCTTGTTTTTTTTAAATATATGAAAACAATAACACAGTAATCATAATTATAGTTTGGACATTTTATCATTTAAAAAATATTTTTCTAATCATCTGCTTTCTTTAAAAACACATTTTCTTTTCACCTTATACCAATTTCTAGCAACTGTCTTTTTTCATGTTTTTATGTTTTCATGTTGTTCAAATCAAACAGATGCTCATGTTTCAGAGATTTAAATTTCCATTTATTTTTATTTATTAAAGCAGTTCCAATTTATGGTGCAATCTAAAGACTTTGGGTTTTTAATTTTATAATTATTAATCCATACATACTGCACTGTGTATTTTGTTTTTGTTTGTTTGTCATTTTGAGTATTTTAAATTGTGCAAGAAAAATAATTTAAAAAAATAAATCCCATCTAAAAAAAATCTAAATCTAAATCTAGTCATGCAGCGTGCACCAAACCAGTGTGTTTGCAGCGATGGAAACCTTGATGATTTGTGTCGGAAAACAAGACGATGGGAACAAACACTTGTAAGAGCAGCAGGATATGAAAGAGAAGAGGGACGAAGATTTGAAAAGAGGCGTTTCCTGCTGTGTTTGTATTCACACGGTGACGCACGCACGTTGTTTTGGTGCCCCTGAAACAGTGACTGAGGTTCATGACTGCTCTCATCCAAACTGAGAGAAACGGGGTACACCTGGTTTACACGCAGACCCCACCTTTAAAATGACGCAGCAGACAGTTAACCCTTTAAAACAGATCACATTGGCTTAATTTCTTCATTTAAAAAAAAACATGGGAAGAAGCCAATGATGCTACTTAACAAATAAATGACTGAAAAATTTGCAAATTAACAGAAAATTATCAAGGAAATAAAAAAAACAATGAACAAGGAAATGACCACACACACACACACACACACACACACACACACAAACAAACACACACACGTACAGCACTAACCACCAAATGAGCGCAGTGCAGAGTGGAGGCGATGAGCTCCTCAGTGGGACACGATTGGAGGGACTCAGCTGGACCGTCTACCGAAACAAAGAACAGAAAAGCTCAGACTACAACACACACACACACACACGCACACACACGCAGCATGACTTCTTTCTCTGCTCAGGATGCCATTACTCCACCATACATTCAATAATATTGTTAATAATAATACATTTATTTATGCCTCACTTTTCTAAACAGATGTTACAAAGTGCTTCCCAAAACAATAACAACAGATAAATGAAGCAAAAAACAATAAAATAACTGTAAAATTATGAGCTGGTTAAGCAAGGTGATTAACCCTTTGAAACCTGAGCAAATTGGCTTGAAAATGTGGCAAGAAGACAATGAACAACTTCAGAAATGGACCAAAAATGATCAAGATATTAAAATGTAAATAACCTCAAAAAATAACAAAGGAAAAGAAAAAATAAGAAAAAAAACTCTAAATATTAAAATCCAGTAAAATAACATTTGTATTTTTTTGTAACATGATTTTAACTATAAAATTATATCTTTATAATTTTCTTAATGTTCTTTTACGCAAAATTTCAGGTAATTTTCTTGTCATGTTTAAGTTATTTCTTGCAATTTGTGGGACATTTCTCACCAAGCGGCTCACTGCCCTTTTCCCCCAAAGAAATCTTTTTTTTTGTCACATATCAAAGATTTAAATGCTTTTGACAGACGTCCGAATGCAGCAAAAGAAAGGTTTCAAAGGGTTAAAGCGATTAATTCTGCAGCAGCTCTCGGTGTGTTGGTGAGTGCTGACTTGCTGCGTCTCGGCTGTTTGATTGTTTTAGCTGCGTGTTTTTCCTAAAATGAGCCGCAGGAAGTCTTTCCTGTTTTGAACGCACTATGAATAGAAGAGAGAATTGTGTTTGTGTGACAGAGAGAGACAGAGGACAAGAGACGAGGAAAACATATGAAAAAGTGCGTTTTTCTTCTGCGTTAAAAAAATAATAAATAAAAATGACTCCACAAACGTTTCTGTGTATATGAAGCCGCGTATGTTTCTGAGAGGATGCACTGATGCTGCAGTTTATTGTGAAGCTGAGTTACTGTATCCTTCTTTCATCTTTCTCACACCTCTCTGCTCCAGGAAACAGGACACAGTAAACTTCCAGCTTCTGTTTCTCACTTCCAAGTGGAAGTAGGTTTGTGGGAAGCAAGCACTGTTGTGTGTGTGTGTGTGTGTGTGTGTGTGTGTGTGTTGAAGCGCTGGAAAAAAGGCCCTCTTGACCGTTTCTTGCTCCCTTTTCTCTCACGTAGAAGCAGCAAACTGTTTATATCATCAGCATAAATCTGTACTCTCCCAAAAAAAAAACAGCGACACACAAACACACAATCGCTGACGCACTCGTGTGACTCATCAGACACACAGAACCGGCTTATTGCACCGTGTCACATTTTCAAAAAGGCAGTTTGATTTTTCAAAAGAACGTTTTTTTTGTGCATCCACGCTCCGGATCAGTGGACTCAGACGGACGAGCGATCATGAATCAGCACAGACGAGCTGATTATGATAAAGATTAGAGCCACAATGACGAAAAAATTTCCACACCTTTTCCCCCCAAAGACTTTGTCTGCAAAAAAAAAAAAAAAACAGCTCAAACACACAAAACACAAAGTAAAACGTTTCCAAAACGACAATCTTGATTTTGCAGATTTGGTCCGTTTGCAGACGTTTAAACTGTTTATGTGACCAAACAGATTTGCTTCAGACTTGTTTCTTCCTTTTCCACATTTCCTGTCTCTTCTTTAATGTGTTATTTTTTTTGTGATGAAGCTGAGACGCTTTCATCTACCGCCTCATTAGCCTGCTGGTAGATGAAATTTTGGGCCTGATATTTATCAAACACACTCAGGAAACTTTGTGGGTTTGGTTGTGGCTGAGAGGTTCAATTACTCAGCAGAAAGTCACAGTTTCACTCAGGAAGCAAGAAACTTGTGTCACGAGACAAAAGCCTTCTGACAAATATGGGTATTTGTTTATTTTATTAAAAATATCAACAGTAAAAAACAATCGCACAGATTTACCAACAGTATTTACAGGAGACACATTTCACAGTGAGGGAGAAGACGAGTCGTGGGCCAGCAGACTGCTTCTTCTCAAACACCAAACACACACACACATACATATACACAGTATATACACATATATACAGGGTCCGCACGCATTCTCTTAGACTACATTTCAAAACTTTTCCAGGACTTTTCAAGCGATGTTTTTTATGTTTATTCAAACATAATCTCAGCATCTCACATGAGGGGTTCAAAAACTGTTAAAATTGTCAAAATCCAACAGTAACTGCTGTTTTTCAAGACTTTGGCTACATTAAACGGTGTCATTCTGGCAAATTTTTTAAAAGCACACCTTTTAAAAATTTTAGGAAAAAAAAAAATTTGCCCCAGAATTTTAAGGTTTTTAACAAAAAAATCACCAAAAGGTTTTTCTAAAAAAAAATACAAAAAATTTCTAAAAATGTTTAGGTTTCCTATAAAACTCAACAAAAACTAAAAAAGAAAAAAATTGCCAAATTACAAAAATTTAAAAAAAAGAAACAAATATGCAAAAACGTTTACATTTTCTATAAAAATAGCCAAAAAATAATAAAAAAAGAAGAAAAAAAAAGCCAAAATAAAAAAAAACAAAAAAACACACCTTTTAAAGGCATATTTTCTACAGAAAATAAATTCACTGTTATGCTACATTAATGTAATTTGATTTATTATATAGGCTAAAACACTTAAACATGATGTTTTTTGAAAGTTTCTTTGGTTTTTACTACTTCTATGACTCTTCAAGGCCTGGAAAAAGCGATTGTGAAATTCCATGACTTTTCCAGGTTTTCCATGAGCGTGGGAACCCTGTATATACAGCACAGGCAGACACTAGCTGGAATGTAAACTGGAGGACTCGGACTCTGTGGTGGTGGAGGCGCGCCCGGGCGTCTCCGGGGTAAAATCTTCAAACTGGAGGCTCGGCTCAGGGTGAGGGCTCTGCGGGCTGAACTCTTGAACCCGGCCCCCAGGAAGGCGTACAGCAGCGGGTTCAGGCAGCAGTGTGCGAACGCCATGGGCTCAGCCACCGCCAGCCACACACGCCCAGCACGGCCTCCAGGCCGCAGCCCGCGCGGCAGCACCTCCAGGCGCAGCAGAGCGTCCACGGAGATGCCGGCTCCGTACGGCAGCCAGCACACGAAGAAGCAAAGGACCAACGCGATGGTGGTCCTGACGGCTCGCCGCTTCTGCCTCTGGCCCCCCAGAGGGCCCCGGGTCAGCCTGGTGACGATGACGCAGTAACACACCAGGAGCACCAGACCCGGGATCACCAGACCCACCAGGACCAGCTGGAGGTGGAAGACTGCGACCCAGATCGGGGCGTTGTCTGCTGGGTAGAACCGCTGGCACAGAGTGGCCCCCTCGCCCCCCTCCTGAGTCCGGGCGTAGATCAGGTCCGGCACTGCCAGGAGGCCGGCGGGCAACCAGGCGCCTGCAGGGAGAGACGAGGAGGAGACATAAGAGACTCGGGGGGACGAGATGCAAACAATACAGAAAGAAAGGCGATGCTACAAACCGTGGGAGACATGTCAAATAATTTTTTGAGCATTTAGGAAGGACATTTGATTGTGGCTTTAGGGGAGGAGCATACGACCTCAAATGGCTGTATTTTTTATTAATTTTTACTTAAATCTTACCATAATTTAAAGAGACAAATTGGCAATATTTTTTCTTTAATTTTTTGGGGGGATTTTTTAATGAAAAGATTTTGATGGGTTTTTTTTCCCATTTTGAACATTTTTGGTGATTGGTTTTTCTTTTTTGAAGAAAAGATTTTGTTTTGTTTTTTTGGCGACTTTTTTTCTTTAAAAATTCTTTTTTCATTTTAAAGAAAAGATTTAGATGATTGTTCTTTCTTTTACATTTTTTGGCGAATTTTAAAGAAAAGATTTTTTTTTCTTTAAAGATTTTTGGCAAATTTTAAAAGATTTTGGTGATTTTTTCCCCCCTCAAAAATCACCAGAAATTACTTTTCCAAAACTTTCAAGGTACGTTTAGTTTTCCAACTCTTTTCCAGGCCTGAAAAATGCAAAATTGCAAATTCTTTTTCAAGATTTTCATGACCGTACAAATCCATAAAAATGCTTCAACACTCACCCACATAAACCAGTTTGTGCGCCAGCAGCTGCCTCAGCCCGCCGGTGTTGGTGTCCGTGGCTCGCACCACCGCCAGGTAGCGGTCCAGGCTGATAAATGCCAGGATGAGCACGCTGCCGTACAGGTTGACCGTGTAGATAACGTGCACACCGACGCAGGCGACCGCTCCGAAGCGCCAGTCGGCCAGAGCTGAGTCCACGGCCCAGAACGGCAGCGCCAGAACAAAGAGGAGGTCAGCGGCGGAGAGATGGAGGCGGTACCGATCAGTGAGGCTGCACTTTGACCTGACGACCAACACACATACTTGTACTTTAGTATCCTCTTTTCATGCCACTTCATACTGTGACTCTACTACATCTCAGAGGGAAATATTGCACTTTTTATTTCACTACATTCATCTGAACGCTTTAGTCATTTTACAAATTAAGATTTTGCATAAAAAAATAGGAGTTTGTTAACTGTTTTCAAAAATATTCCAAATTCTGTCCAAAGTTTTACAGATGCGACTTCTGCCTCATTACTTCGAGCCCTTAACAGACGATATTATCAAGATAAAGTCATAACTGATACTTGATATCACCGTTTACATCTACAACAACATCTCTGACATCCTGTTTTTTTCTTTTACTGTGTGTGTATAAATGTGTGTGTGTGTGCATATTTGTTCAGAATGATAATTCTGTATGTGCATTTTGAGGAAAAAACAACATTAAACATAATTAGATAAACACACTTAAGAGTTTATAAAATATGTTTTGTTATTAATAAAATTCTCAAATATTTATACGAGTAAAGCTGAAATGATGAGCTGATTAATCAGTTCGCTGACTGACAGAAATTTAATAGCAAAATAATTTCTTTAAAGATTTAAAACACTTGACGCCAATGTAGACGTGTTTTGTTTGTTTTTTAAGATTTTTCTGTACTAGGTACTTTTACTTTGAATACTTTAAGTATATTTTGCTGATTATACTGACTTGTTTTCATTTAGATAATATTGTCAATAGAGGGTTTTAATTTGTATTAGAGTATTTTTTTTACAGCATTGTATTACCTCTTTGCGCAAAAAACACAAGTGTGTATAAATTATGATAATTTGTTATATATAAAATTACAAAAAAGTTTGTTCAGAGCTGAAATAGTTAGTTGATTAATGAATTAGCTGACTGAGAAAACTAAATGCCAATTATCTGTAACTTTTTTGTAAAAATGTAAATCTTTTTTTATTTTATTTTTCCGTATTGAATTCTGAGTTTTGTGATTTTTTTCTAATAATTTTTAGATATTTTGGTTATTTTCTAATTTATAATTAATAAATTAAAATTTTTGTTTTTACATTTTTCTGCATTGGATACTTTTAGTTTTGTGATGTTTTTATATATTTTAAAGTTTTGGTGAGTTTAGTTTGTTTTTTTTTTTTAGATTTTTCTGCATTGGGCACTTTAAATACTTAAAGCACATTTTGCTGATTACACTCACTTACTTTTAAGTAACATTTCCAACTTTTACTTGTAAAAGAGTATTTTCACAGCGTGGTATTAGTACTTTTACATACTTCTATCACTACTTATTGGTTCTTATCACAGACACAAACTGATCCATCAAACATCTTCTCACCTGCGCTGGCAGCCGAGCACGATGACGACCAGGCCGTTTCCGGTGATGCCCAGGATGAAGATGAGAGCGCGTAAACGACGGGCAAAAAGACCTGCTGAAGCTCAGCGGTCATCACGTGCTCCACGTCACACGGCTCCTCCAGATCCCCCCCCGAGGTCCCCAGAACCGGAACCCGAACCGGTGTCATTGAGGTCGTAGTCAAAGACGATATGCTGTGGAGATAAAGGTGATTATTACGGGCGGGAGGAAGAGAAAAATGAATTCAGATTTGTTAATGTGCGTAAAAGTTTCCCACGTGAGTGACATCCTCACCTCATAGTAGGACATGACGGGGGCTGTCCCTCTCTCAGCGGACTGAAGTGGAGGTCTCTGTCTGCAGGGATATATAGCTGCTTCACGCTCCTCCCCTGAACACCCCGACACATCTGCGCTCCTGCTGGGTTTTTTCCTGTTTTCGAGGTGTCAGGTGCTGATAGTGCTTCTATCGCAGGATGCTGCCTTGTGTGCGCGCACTGTTTGAATTGTTTTGGCCCTGAGACCTCTGCGTTGTGATAATCAGGAACTATTGGCTATAGAAAGACCGCCGATGGGAATCAGACAATGTGTGTGTGTTGTGTGTGTGTGTGTGTGTGTGTGTGTGTGTGTGTGTGTGTGTGTGTGTGTGTGTGTGTGTGTGTGTGTGTGTGTGTGTGTGTGCGTGCGCGCAGACTCCATGCTCTGTTAGATCAGGACAAGAGCAGGAGATTGAGGAGAGCTGCTGTATGTGCGTCAGTGTTTATGTGATGCGTGTTTGCATGAACATGCATGCGAAGGAGGCGCAGAGGGAACACACGTGCTGCTGTGTGAGTGTGTGTGAGATGATTATCAGCTGTAACGCTGTTCAGTTAAAACTCCCTCTCATTTGACAGGCTCAATACCATACACAATAATAACAATAATAATAATAAATAATAAATAATAATAAAAAGAAGAAATGACGTGGAAAAAGTGCTTAAACTATAATAAATCTGTAACATAATTTTAAATATGTAATCCTGAGTATAAGAATAGTTTTTCCTTGGCTTTAACAATAATAATAGTAATAGTAATAATAATATTAATAAAAGGAATTCATTTTACAAAATTATAGGTCTGTCTACAATTTGGTTTTGAATTTTTCCTTTCTGAATAAGAGAAAAAAAAATAATAATTTCATTTCAAAAATCCAAAAATGAAAAATATAAAACTAGCTATTTTTGTTTTCGGGGTCAGAAATGGAATGTAAAGAATAGAAATGCCACTTAATTTTCTTTTTCTATTAAAAAAATATTTAAAATACAAAGGAAACAAAGGCCTAAAGAACCGTCTTTTCTTCTCTTTTTCCTAAACCAGAGGACTGAAGACTGAACTTTTTATTTAAACTAGTGATGTAACTGCTATGGAGCTATATTCTGGTGTAATTTTAGACTTGCCAAAACAGATTAATGCTCACTTTGTCTTTGAATGAGTAAAGTACAGCTTTCCCTGTTTCAGCACCATTAATTTAGGTCCACAAAAATGTTTGGTTTTGCCACTGACAGGCTCAGATTATTATTATAGGTGTCTGAAAACATATAAAAGGATCCCTACAGAGATAGACTTTTTTTGTTAAAGAGTAAGATCCTGATTTTAACACGAAAAAGCCCCAAAATCGCCTTCGCCAAACCCACCAGACTCCATTTAAAGGCAACAGAAGCAAAATAAAACTTCCATTCTGAAATTATTTCATTCATTTCAATACAACTTAATACTTTTAATATCGTCGGCCAGCAGACTCTTCCTGTCCTGACGCAGGCAGTTCTGACTCTAAATCCCCGTCCTCTCTCAAAACATTAATCCCAAAAATCAACAGCAACGAGACTGAACTCTCAGTCTCTTATCTCTCTCATGTTTTCTCACCCTTCCTCTGCGTTCACCGTTATCAGCAAAAAAAAATAACAGCTGTGTGAAAAGACCTTTTCCTGGTTTATCCTCATCAAAGTGATCCAAAACAGATGCCTGTTTTGAAATGAATACAGGAATGAACTACATGAATAAATGAGGTTGTAGAAATAATTTCATTTTAATTTAAGTCCATTTTAAGCATCAAATTGTATTTATTTATGCATTTATTTCCATATTAATCTCAATAATAGGGTGTCCTAACCTCTTAATTTATTTTTATTATTTACATATTTAATTATTCTTTTATTTATTTTCGTTTTATCTTTTAATGTACCTATTTATTACATTATTTACACTATGACACAGAGCTAAGACACTGTAACTGTCATGCTAATTCAAATACGCAGCGCCACCATGTGGACTTTTAGAGAATGGCTCAAACACCAGTACTCATTCACCTTTTCGTCATACTTATTTCTGTTTTTTTAATTAATATTTTTGTTCTAATCTATTCTTTATTTTTTAAATTACACGACTTAAACATCACAAGTTATTCTAAGACAGTCGGTTTAGACTAAAGGGTAACTTTCCCTCTGGAGTATCAAAAATTTGTAAAACATACGGGCACATATGGATGAGACTCAGCTATGTATATATGATTTATTAATTAATAACTCTGCACAAAACTAAATAGACTTTAATCAGACACCAAACTGAAGCTGGTTCAGTCCTGAACCCCCCCCCCCCACCATCATCATCATCATCATCATCATCATCATCTGCAAAATCATGACGGTTCCTTAAAATCCACTTTATTTATGTTACCCTGGTTCACATTTAAACTTCCTCTGCCACTGTAGCTCATTTATTAGAAACACTGCTCGTAAAAATTTCTTACTTTAAGATTTTTCTCCCCTTTTTTTTGGCAGAAAATGAACTCATGGAGCGGAAACTCAGAGAATTCATCAAGCCTGAAGAAAGTTTAATTATCAGACGTGGATTTGAAAAGACGGTGCGTTTGTGTTCTGCCGGGAAACATCTTCAGAAGAAATTTTATAGTTTTATTCAGTTTAAAGTTGATTTTCAGATAATCTGATATCTCATATCAGAGAAACAACTTAAATTACAGTTTCATGTGAATATTTGTGGGTTTTTTGGACAGAATTTTAAAAAACACATTTATTCACAGTCGTCTTGTTAAATGATGCTTTTTTGAAACTTTAGATAAATAATAAATAGCATGCACGTACGCAGAACTGCAGCAGTATTTTGCTGTGATCTCAGACGGGAATGTGACTCCAGGTAAACGCTACGAGCTACATCAGCGCGTGAAAACTCCTCTGAATACTGCAAACATTAAACTGTAGCTTAAAGAAGACTCGGAGTCACCTCACTAACGTGTTTCTCTGACGATCGTGCTGTTGCCTCGCAACTGGACGAGCAAGTCTCTGAATCCGCCCCTCTTCTTTGGCGGAGCCTGTCGCGGCGTACCGTCATCCCGGGTGTCATTAAACTCAACAGTCACATCTGTGTCTGCTTGACTGTTAATTTCTCGATCGCTAAGACCCTGAAAACCTGGACTGCCGCTGGCTGGGCGAGGGACGCTCATATCGACGCTAGTATCGCTGATGTGTCGGCTGTGAGTGTTGCCATGGAGACGCTGCTGCTTAGCAACGCGAGGACTCTTTGAGCCGTCTCTTGTCCTCTTCCTCCTGTTCTTCTTCCTCCCCTTTTTCACCGGCACTCTGACACGTCTGAGGTTTCTGACACGAAAACGCACCACGTTCAAGTAATTTTGTATGTCGATCTGCTCGTCCGCTGCAGGAAACGAGTGTTTTGTGTACGGATGCATTACCTCTGAAGGAAAGCGTGCGGCCTGGAGCAGGCTGGTGAGTCTCTCTCTCGTCTTCTTTTCTTCATCTGAAGTCTTTCTTTAACCAGCTGAAGGTGGATCAAAAGCCGCCTGACAAAACAGAAAGCTGCGGTTACAGTGAGCTCACAGGTGGCTGAGTGGCTGCAGGTCTAACAGTCGGTACACGGTTCTGATCTCGGGCTGGGCGATACGGCTTTAAAATATTATCGCGATACACAGTTTATATGGCAATATTTTTAAATGACCTTTAAACTAATGTTAACCCTGTGAAACCTGGATCGAAATCGGTTTTCTTGAAAAACTATATTAATATTTTTCTTATTTTATGTATTCTACATTATGTTACCTAAGAAAAAGTACTTTAAAAAAAATTCATCGTCTTTCTGCATCATTTTCTTTCTTTTTTGTTCTTGTTCTTCACACTTTTTTCTTCTCATTTTCAGGTAACTTTCTTGTAAACCTCCCCCCTAATTTCGGTCTAGTTGTTGGGCCATGTCTTGTTAAGTTTTCCCCATGTTTTTGAAAGAAATCAAACCAAAATGCCTGGGTCTCAAAGGGTTAACTAGTAAAATAAAAGAGTTACTGAATAAACAAAAAAGTTACAAAAAAGTTAAATAAAACAGCTACTGTCAAATAATGAAGCTGAATGTAGTACTGTTATAAGCAGCTGTCTTACCCTCTGGCACTAGGCCGCCTCCTCGGCCTCCAATTCTTGATCAGGAGCCACTGGTCACATGTCAGGGATTTGGGATCTGAGGAACAAACCGAGAGAGGCTGAACACGTTAGCATCTGTGCAATGAATACAGACTCTACAGACTATTCCACACGCTGCAGTTACTACAATGCAGAACTGAAAACTAGAGTACATTTGGTGATGACACAGACTTTGGAAAAGTGTTTTTTCTCTGCTTTAAAGGGGTAGTTGACATGGAAACTAAAATGATTTTAAAAAATGTTAATATTCATAATTAACACTGTTAATACTACTTTTTTTAACTGATCAGGATCAGCTTTATACTGCCTCCCTGATAAGGACAATTCTTCACTTGTAGAATTCCCACATAGCCCCCTTGTATTGTGTGATATCCCGTCGCTCTTGATATATATCTATATCTATCTATATAAATTCATATCTTAATATACATACAACAATCTATATCTATGGCGACAGCAATGCATGTAGATGCAGCAGCCTGTAGCTCCTCAAATCCTTGCTACTTTTTTGTTATATTTTGCTATTTTTCTTTTCTTTCGACACCATGGCCCCTTCTGCTGAAGCACGACTTTTCTCCGATAGAGAAGCACTTATCAACATCAGGAAAAGTTGTGTGGGGTTTGGACTGAATGCAACAGACCGCGAAGATGTGGCAGGATCAAGAGAAAATGTAGTAGTAGTAGTATTTTCATCTTCTGCTGCTAAAACAAAGAGTGAGTGCACTCACCGTTGTTGAACAGTTTGTCTTTGATCGGAGCTTTCATCCTCTTCGCCCTCTGCTGGACAGTCTTGCAGGCCGAGCACAGGACACGTGAGGACCTCAGCGTCTTCGGAGAGGCATGGTGAAGGAGGGAAGGACCAGAGGCGATGCTGCTGGTGACAGAGTGGCGATCATCATCCGACTCGTACACTCCTTCATCGGCCACCTTGACAAACCCTTCATCCTCCTCTTTTGCATCGTGCGTGCTGTTGATGATGTCGATGATGTCGCGGTCCTTCCCCTCATCTGTGACTACGCTGTCGTCCTCTCTCGTCCTCTCCAGCCCTGTCCTCTGTCTTTTAGCCCTAACCCTGCGCTGGATAACATCTTCGTTTGGGCTGGGGCTCCTCTGCACGCTCTTCCTGGAGGCCTCCGAAAGTCTGGAGGAACGTTTGGGATACATGGGCGTTTTCCACTGCAGACGATACTCGAATGACCTGAGCAACAGAGACGACCGCTGAAAAAAAGTTTGTTTACCAGCTTATGGTCCCCTACAGTGAACCCCCAAATGTTGAGTAAAGTTTTATGTTCTCTACGTACAGTATGAGTCCGCAGCATTAAAAAACTACCGGATGCTAACTTGTACATGTTGGGCAATTTGCATAATTTACCTAATTTGCACAAAATTGCATAACTGCATATAGTGACAGTAATTCAGCAGCTGCTTGGCTAATTTGGACATCACCTTGCTGGTTGTTGGGGTTATTGAGGATGCTGAATCCATTTTATATATTTGCAAAAAATTTTTTTTTTTAAAACCACAAGTCTGCATATTTTACCTGCAGTTGGGCTGATTTCAATTTTTATCCAATTTTGAGTTTTTAAAGGACACTTGGATAAGTGACATAACTTCACATCTGTCAGAAATTGTATAATTCATAAATTGATTCAGCATCTTCAACAACCACCAAAACCACCAAGATAAAATCAAAATTGGCCCAGCAGCTGCTGAAGTAACATTAATATATGCAATTACTCGTATGCAAACTTAAGCAAATTGCTCAACTAATGCAAGTTAGCATCCGGCAGTTTGTCAATACTGAGGACCCAAACTATACATTTATAACAAAAAACTAGATATTTCTGGGTTGATTTTGCTGGCTAGTAGACTAAAAGCAGCTTTATCTGATTTCACAATTTGACTAAAGTCACGTGCTGAAAAGTTCTTGTTGTCTCACCTGTAATATTCTACGCAGAGGCTCAATGAATGAGTGACAGCCTGCGAGCCATCTGCCTCATGCTCACGGTCAGCTGCAGGCCTGTAGAGACAAAAAGATGTGATATTTTAATGACCTCAATGTTCAGCAGTGTTAAATCAGCATTTTTACTAGTTTTATTTGTTGCTTTTATTAGTTTTTATATTTATTTCCTGTGTCACACAGAAGCTTTTTTTCTATGTCAAAACAGATATGACCTGAATTTATTTGTCTTACTGTCTCATAGTTTAGATTTTGTTGTGTTTTTTGTTACTCAAAAGTGTCATTAGAGCAAAGATTAACCTATTGTTTTGCTTTCTATTTATTTAATTTCCATTCAGCTCTTTTGTTATTCAATAAAGTTTGTCAAGGAAAAATAAAACTACACAGACCATCAGTCCAGGCTTGTTTTGAATTCAACTGCTTTGCCACAGATATGGTTGGGGAGTGTAGAAACTTGTTTTTCAAAGTATTGTTTCCACACACACACACACACACACACACACACACACACACATATATATATGCTTTGTATACGGTATGTGTTAAAATGAAGTGAAGTATCTTTGTTCAGGGCGTATTGTACACCACTTTATACTGCCCACCTGTGGTCTAAGTACAAAGAGACAACTTTACAGAGATTGCAGGTGGCTTATGAAAGCACCATGAGAATATGAATAATATATAATAAACCTCGTGGTGAAGCGCCAGTGAAATGTTTGTGTCTGCAGGAGTTAATACCCGAAACCTCATGTTTAAATGTATCTGGCAGCTTGGTGGCTCTGAGGATGAAAAAATAGCAGCTCTATCCGACATAAGGTATCGCACAACCATCACCAGTCCCAGCTGTGGAGACACTGGTGCAGGTGTCTCTTTGTTGGCATTGATTTAACTATTTTTATGATATGATTTTACTCTGTTTACTGTATGTGATGTATTGTCTTTAAATGTTTTTATATGGACCCTGAGTCTGGAATAAAGGATTGATATACATATACATACATACACACAAATGCATACAGTATATAATAGAGACAGACAGATAGATAGATAGATAGATAGATAGATAGACAGACAGACAGATAAAATCATTCATAACATGTATTTCTAATACGGTTTCCTACAACCTAAAAGCATCAAACGCCATTCAAACAACCACCTAAAATTGTCCCAATCAAAAGCAGAAGATTACAGACTTATAAACAGGTAAAGTTGTATTTTCCTGAAACCAGAGAGACAGCAGCGCTGAATGTTTGCTGTGTGTCAGTGAATCTGATCAGACAGCAGCTTTTTTCACACAGGTAACGATGAAAAGCCCTGACGGTGCCATCCTGAAAACGTCCAGATCACAGTTACGCTGCTGTTTATTTAGCTAATGTTAGCATCTTGGCTGAGATAACCGGACTAAAATACCGTAAAACATAAAAAATCTGACCGTTACCGGTGCGGACATCAGCAGCGCTGAAGCTCGGCTGACACGTTAACACTTACTGCTTCTCCGGCCGCTCACAGCCGACACGATGCGGCATTTTACCGTTTTTAACAGCGTCGACAAAACTGCGTTTATGCGCTTACTTGTTTACACACGGGCTCGTGGGCTCGTGGGCTCGCGCCGTGCCGTGCTGAGCTCGAGGCCGACCAACGTTCAAGATGCGCGCGGCGGAAGAGGCGGAAGTGGCTCGTTGCTTCTTCTTCTGTTTTGACAGAGATACAAAAATGGCGCCGCCAACTGGACAAAAAAACAGTCTGAACGATAGAAACCGCCAAAAGTGACCAGAAATTCAAACGACGTCATTTAAACAGGTTTAATAAAGAAAATAGCAGTTTGGACTCGTCATTTACTCTCATTTAAACATAAGTTGTTGTGCTATTATGCTGTGAATGCTGAAATTGGTATTTTATTTGTCTGTTCATGGGCGGATACTGAGACAATGGGCTCCTGGGCACCGATATTTAGGCCCCCGCCACCCCCGCTATTTCGCTATAATACATCCAAGGTGGTGAAGGGATGACGTATTTTTGTAAGCCAGGCAGGAAGTTAGCACCGCACTGGTTCCCTCGTCAAAACCCTTATTGGATTTTTAAATGGGATTTGCGGTTATCACCAAAAATAAGCTCTGTGACGAACACAAGTTTATGACACTTACGCTTTTTGTTCAGCGTGATAATCTTCACAGATGAACACCATTTTTGTGTGTTTTGGAGCGTAAATGAAATCGCTGGAAGCAAAAAGCTATTGTTAGGCTACACATGAACTACATCGCGATCTCACGACTTAAACAACACATCTACAAACACGGTAAAAACATGTTAAAACACAAATGAAAAATATTATAAACAAATAAATCTATAAGTTTGAGCAGAACTCTGTAAAGCTGTAAAGGTGGACGTCTGACATCCCCAACAAACACTATAGTCCAGTTTAGCCAGTTGCCAATACCTTTTTTAAGACGAGTAAAACCTTACAAGTTCAAAAATCTGGTTTATACTGATGTATTTTATGTTGCAGAACTAAACGTCTAAATATCTTTAGTCTGTCATTACCGCAGACCTTATTTAAGGCATTTTACCAAAAACCCATTCAAAAAACCCAGAGACTTTGAGACGAGGGAACCAGAAGTGCAAAAAAAGCTAACAAACTTCCGTGTTTTAGGACGCATTACTTCACCAGTCTATGGGTCATTTACCAAAACATGCCATTTTATGTCCCCGAACTAAAACTGGTCTGTGAATCTAAATAAGTTGAAAAAAGGATACGCACATCACACAGTTGCAAGGCTCTCAAAAAACAACCTTCATGAGGGAAAAAAGGATCGAAACATTGTCTTCAACAAATTTATGTGGCGTGAAGTAGCTAAGTGTGCAGGCTTAACATTTTCCCCTGTAAATCTACATAAACAAAAAATAAACAAAATATTTCGCAATGTAGTTTCCATGAAATGTCTTAAGACATAAAACCCATCCATATTTTATTATTTTGTTTTTAAAGAGTTTTAAACACTTTTTCTGTGCAAAGAACTGTGAAAATCGACCTTTCCCTCAGAATGATGTTTCTACTTTTACTAGAGTAAAAAAAGTCAAACTATCACATAAAACCTAACATTATATGAAGCCCCAATTGTCCTTTCATCACTCATTAATGCGTTTTATTCTAAATATTAAGACTGAGATTTACCACACGGCTAGTAATGGTTGCTGATAACATTTCTCATCAACCCTGTTACCATTTCTAGGGTAACAGCGTTGACGAAAGTATGAAGTTTTGTCTGTAAACAAACTTTTCTTAATTTATTGGAACTATTTATTTACTTATTATTATTTACAGGAAAACTGTGTGTCCTGACATATGATAGGGAGCTCTATCCAGGAATAATAGTGGCAACAGATGAAGGATATGCCCAAATTAAGTGCATGCACCGTGTTGGCCAGACTAGATTTTTGGACAGTATCTGGTAAATGTTTGATGACATTTTAAGACTGATTCCCAGCCCGGTCAGAGAGACATCGATTCACGAACACAGAAGGACATCTGGGCAAAACTTGTTAACTAGGTAGATGGGAATGTTACATAAAATTATCGTTAGGGTTAAGCTCAACACATTGTACACTGGAGCAAAATAGAAATATTGAGTTAGAACAAGGGTCTGAAAAATCTTTTTCCAGTTAATGAACACAATTATTTTGATTTTTTGAAGAGATTTTGGATGGGCAAACTGTTAGATTGTAGAATTGTTGTTCTGCTACCATTTGTCACCGATATCGGTGGTTGTTCTGCTGTTGCTCATTGCAGAAGTTCACTGCTTGTGTTTGAAGGTGCACAGCTGACAGGATTTTAGGCTTGTTTTTGTTCTGTTGAGACCAGATATGTTTGACAGAGCAGGTTAAATTGTGACGTAATTTCGGTATCATCAATATTTTGAATATATCAAATGGTTTTCATTTACATCCACAGTATCACAATTTTTCCATCATCTTCTACACGAAAGCCTGAATAAATCTGCAAATACTCTGATTGGTCATTACAGTAACGGAAACTTTATGGTTGTTTTACCTTTTGTGTCTTGAAGTCTGTTTTTGGCTCTTTTTGCAACTTTTGTTCGCTATGGCGTGTATTCGTAGGCTATTCTAAGGTGCTTCCAGCTGTTTTCAACAGTTTTTAGGACATGTCAAATTTTGACATTTTTGCCTTACTTTACCCTTGGATTTTTGGTCAATTTTTCGACATGCCAAATGATGCTGTTTTGGGCTTTTTTTGCAACTTTCTTTGCTATGGCGTGTCTTGGCGGGCTATTCTAAACTGCTTCCAGCTGTTTTTTCTTGTTTGTATTTTTCTTGGTCATTTTGTGTCTCTTTGTAGTTGTTTTGCCACTTTTTGTAGTCATTTTGTGTCTACTTGAGGTAATTTTTTTGTCTTTTCTAGATCATTTTGTGTCCTTTTTGTCTTTTTTTTATGTCGTTTTGTGTCTACTTGATGTCATTTTGTATCTCTTTTTGATTTGTTTGTAGTAATTTTGTGTTTCTGTGGTAAAAGTTTGTCTTTTTTGGTCATTTTGTGTCTAAACTTCAGATCATTTTTTTCTCTTTCTTGGTCATTTTGTGTCTCTTTGTAATTGTTTTTCCTCTTCCTGTAGTTGTTTTTTTCCTCTTAGATAATTTTTTGCCTATTTTGGTCATTTTTGTCTCTTTCTTGGTAATTTTGTGTCTCTCTACATGTGTAAATCACATAGCTACTCCAGCAACATATGTTAAAATTGTCATTGACAGGGATACAACCTGACTCAAAGTTTTCTGTATGAAACTGACGAAAAGCTTTAATACACGAAAATTATTACGGGTTTAGAGCTTCATTTCGACCTCTTACAAGAAAGGGCCACAACATCACATAATGATGCAGCTGATGTTGCATTTAAGTTGTTCATACTTTCCATAGAGTTTCAAAGTGATCAAATTACCAGAAACTTGTTGACTGCTGATCCCCTCCCCCATCCACACTGCCTTTACATGCTCTGACAGGCCGACGAAGAAATCCAGAGAAACAGGCTTGATCGGCACATATTTGCCAACATAATAGTTGAGGACTTAAACTTCTCCTTACAAGAGTTTCAGTTTCATGTCTCCAGACACTTTGTGAGAACGGTCATTGTCTTTCCAGGGAAAAGGGTTTAAACTGCATAGTGTACTTGATAGGCCATATTTTCATGTGGCATGAAAAAATATATATCAAATATTTGTGCAAGTACATGTCAAGTTTGGGACCTGAATATGTGGATTCATGCCCAGATTAAATACTATTTGTCAAAGGCGTAGATATCAGGGTGGACAAAGGGGACACTTTCTCCGAATATTTGCAATGTGCAAGTAAAAGCATGAAAGTAGAGAAGACAAAGTTAAAGACATTCACATTATAAACTGATGCAGAAAAAGGCAAAAATTGGTGCACAAAAAATACCACAATGCAGGAAAGAAGATGTTTGACGCTCAAAAATTTCTCCAACAATAACTTCCTTTTTTCCGCAGCTATGATAAATGGTGTAATTTTGGTGATTTTTAAAGAAAACATGCCATAAAATAAATACAAAATCCTACCATTTAAACTTGTGTGTGTGTGTGTGTGTGTGTGGGGGGGGGGGGGGGGGGGGGGTAAAAAAAACATACCAATACATAAAACAATATATAAAACAGTGCAACACACACCCTTAGGCCTACATATGCAAAGAAAAAAAAATACCAAAAGGTAGAATAAAATAAAATTTCAGAAAGATTACATTTTCATTTAACCTCCCTAGTGCTTTTTTTAATGCCTCCCCCTTTTTGCACCACCCCTCCACCCTTACAAATGATTAACAGTCCCTAAAAATGCACCAGAAATCCATAATCTCCTGCAGAATGCTACCTTTTCCTTCGCTGAACTTTATCCCAGTCCGTCAGAGGTGGTATCAGCTGTGATTGTGTGCTTTTTCATGTACATGGACTGCAGTAATAACACAGTAATTCAATCACTGGCTGCCTGTGGCAGTCGCTCCTGTAAAAACGAGGACTTTGAACACACAAATTCACAGAGGAATTTCAACAGCCCAGACAGAGGATCCTGACAGGCTGGGGTCGTCTAGAAAACACAGAGACGGGGACGTTTTCTTGTTGTTTTTGCCTCACTTTCTGTCTTTGTTGAACTCAGAGGAAAGCAAACAATGTGGAAAGCTGCCGTGTTTGTGTTCCTGCTGCTAAACATGGAAATGCAGGTGAGAGCTGCTGCAGAGGAGAAGACGAGGGACTCTGTGGTGGAAAACATACCAGAGAAGAAAGTGCAAACAGAAAGCACTCCTGCAGCTGAAACTGCCTCTCCAGGCTTTCTGGGAAACTTGCTGGTGGTGCCCATGGATGGGAGTCACTGGGTGGGCATGAAGGCCATCGTCCAGGAAATGGGTCGGCGTGGGCACCGGGTCACAGTGGTGATACCGGAGGTCAGCATACGGATGGGTCCAGGGAAACACTACGACACCGTGGCATATCCTGTTCCTTACGACAAGGATTATGTCGATTCTGTGTTGTCCTCGAACAAGGAGGTGTTGCAGAAATCTGCTCAGTCTTTCATGGAGAAGATCAGGAAACGCTTCTCACACATTCAGAGGATTACGGGCTTTATCCACACCACGGCCGAGAGCCTGCTGTTCAATGACAGCGTGATCTCACACCTGGCTCAGCAGGTGAGTGCAGGTGTAAAATCTAACAAAGTTCAATAAAACTATTACAGTTATTATAGTACATTTGTGAGACATTTGTTTAGACATTTGTGCATGCTTTTCTTTAACTCGTTGAAATCTAAGCATACTAGTTTGATTTTTAAAAGTCATGGCCCAAAAAATAGCAAAAAATAAAAATAAATTAAATTAAATTAAAAAAATGTATTGACAACACAAAAAGTTGCAAGAAAATTACCTATAAATAAGCACAACAAATTGTTTAAACAACAACAACAAAACAAGTGAGAAAATGACCTAATAGATGCTGGAAATAGTATTTATTTTCTAGATTTTTAAAATATTTTTCTGTGACATAACTGTACATGTCAGATTATCATAAATATAATTTAATGTACTTTTTTAAAACTAATTTTCTGATCATTCTGCCCTCTTTTATAAAACTAATGTTTAGATAATTTCCTTAAAAGTCACCTTTTACTAATTTATTTTTTTTATGAATAGATTTGTAGATACTTTTTTCAACCTTTCTTCCTGTCCATTTTTTTGGGGTAAATTTCAGGTAATTTTCTTGTAACTCATAACATGTAACTTCATCCTGTGTTTTTGAAAAAAAAAAGAAAAGACAAAAAAGCAAATTTTGCTCAGGTTACAGAGGCTTAATTGGAGGTGCAAATATAGCACCAGGTCAGTCTCTCCTCTCTCTCTGTAAAATGTTAATATGCAAAGTTATGCAAATATGCAAACTTTTTCACTCTGCAGAAGTTTGATGCCGTCCTGACTGACCCCATGGTGCCCACCGGCTCACTGATAGCTCGTAAATTAGGTGAGTCCATCTCTTTCAGCTCTTACGCGTCTGCACATTTAATTCTCAGTTCTGCCGACATGTGAGCTGGTTTAAGGAGGTGCTGTATTTTCTGAAACTGCAAAAAAACTGTCTGACTGTCATTTTTAATGCATTTATGAATCCCTCTCTGTCATATGTCAACAGCACAGCCTGCCACATTATTTTGGATTGAACACAATGGTCCCACTTTCTAGTTTTTTTTGACACTGCTTTGTAGAATTTACTGATTACTTTAGTTTAAACACAAGAAAACTGTAACACAAAAAAATAGTACAATTCTTTTAAAATTACAAAACGATAAGGATTTAAAAATAAGGATTTTTGTAAGGTGGATTTTTTTAGTGAGAGAGAGAATCGTATCACACTTTACAAATTCATGTTATGCTTCACAGATGGGCATAAATAATAAGACACTAACAAAAAAAACTTATTTTTTTTTCGTGTCCATAACAGCTTTTTAAAATTGAAAGAAAAATAATTACCACTTTCTAATGTGTACATTTTCAATTATTAATTTAATTGAGGATCTTTACACAAAATGTAACTAATGATGGAAATGCATAAAATTTTATTTTTTCTTTTCCAAATGGACAGCGTCATTTTTTTTATGTTTTAAAATGTTATAATTACAACTATTTTAAATTGTAAAATGTACAGGTTGTTCTGGAAAGTTGTATTTTCTACAGAATTACTCTGACAACCACAGCTGTCATTTTTTCCTGTAAAACAACAACTTTTTTTTTTTTTTTTTTTTTTTTGTTACAGTTATTTATTTATTCATTTTATCTAATTATTCTTATTCTAATTATTATTATTATTACTTATTCATTTATTGATGCTGTACTTTTCAGTTTCAGTTCTGTTCTTCTGTTGCGGGATACAGTGGTGATGGTTCGGGGCTGTTCATAGATGATAATAGTTTTTTGAATCATTCATAAAATCATTTTCAGGTCTCCCCACCATCAATCTGCTGAGGGGGATCCCGTGCTCGTTGGATATGAAGGCTGCAGGCTGCCCCTCGCCGCCCTCGTTCGTGCCGCGCTTCTTCACCAGATACACAGACAAAATGAGCTTCAAGGAGAGGACGTTTAACACTTTGGTGAGCACCTGGTGCATGCGTGAAGGACGGCTGGTTTTATTCTGTAAAATGAACTCTTTTCCAATGTTATTAGCAGTGATGCACAAAAATAATTATTTCAACCGATACCGATAAACCAATAATTTAAAGCTTCTCCTGGCTGATAAGATACCGATAACTGATCATTTCTTTTTGTTTGTTTTTCATTACCTGAGGGTGTGAAAGGCTGAGATGTGGAGAGTACAGATTAATTTAATTTGTGCATTTTCATAAAAAAAAACATTTCAGACAAAAATCTGGAAAATCGTATTTTTGTAAAAAAAAAAAAAAAAAAGTCATTTTCAAGAGCAAAATCAATCTCATTTCACACCGGCGGTATCTGACATGTTGGTGCTGGAGCACAATTCAATCACTGTTAAAATTTAACCTAAACAGCAGAACTCTACAGCCAAGCACCTTCACCTCACTTATAATAAATATATTAAATATATAATAAATATAATAATAAAGTTTTATTGCTCTGTGATGCCTCTGACATACAGGTGGCTTTACTGGAGCCGCTGCTGTGCCGGCTGCTGTACTGGCACTTTGACCACATAGCCTATCAGTTCCTGGGAGAGAAAGTGGGCATAGCTGAAGTGCTGTCGGACTCTGATATCTGGCTGCTGAGGTAACGCGTACAAAGGTTATAAATTGATATTTAAGAGAAGAATTATGGAGAATGAAAAATGGCTCGAGTATCGATATATAAATACATATAAAATTTTAATACAGAAAAAAATATGGAAATGAATAAATATTAAGTATTAATAAAGGCCGAAAAAAATTTACAGATTTTTTTTAAATGCATGAATAAAGAATTTTTTTTTCTCAACTTTTTGTATTTATTTTCTCCTGCATATTTTATTTATGCATGTATCTATTTATTTGCATATTTTATTGATATTTATAATTTTTAAATTTTTTTTAAAATATCTGTTTATTCCATTATTTATTTTGGCATTTACTTTTTCTTTTATTTCTTTATTTCCGTATTCATTTATTTATTCCAAAATATTTATTCAATTACGCATTTATCTCTTTATTCCCATGTTATTCATTTCTATATTTATTTCAGCATTTATTTATTTTACTGATAATCTATGTATTAATTCCCATATTTGTTTATTTTTGTACCTATTTATACTTTCATTCATTGATTTCAGTATTTATTTATTCCTAAATTTATTTATTGATAATTAAGTCATTTTTCATCCTCCATAAACAAACCACATCCGTCTATGTGAAAATACTTAATAAATAAATAAAAAAGACCTAGATTCTCTGTCTCATATTCAGGTAAATGATATGATGTTGTGTTTACAGGATAGACTTCACACTGGAGTTCCCGCGGCCTCTCATGCCTAACTTTGTACTAGTTGGTGGCATCAACTGCAACGTGAGAAATCCTCTGCCGCAAGTAAGCGAAGCCTGTCTGTTTCTGATTCCTTTTAAGCTAAAAGCAATGAATTAACGTAATTTGCACTAATTAATGAATTAATTATCTATTACTTCCTTTTCATATTATCGCACTGCTTTTAATCCGTGGAGACAGAGAGAAAGATAGAAAACCGCAGATGAATGCCTGGCTCTATTTGTTTTTGTTTTTCCAGGATTTGGAGACGTGGCTGTCGGGAGGACACGGCTTTGTGGTGTTCACTCTGGGCACCATGGTGTCAGAGATGCCTGTGGAGACGACCTCCGTCTTCCTGGAAGCCTTCAGACAGATTCCACAGAAGGTGCGGGAATATATTTATCAACAGATGCCAAGATGCATTTTAAGTCCTGCGTCAGTTAATCACAAAGCAATAAATGCCTTCTGTTCATAGGTAATATGGAGGTACACTGGGCAGGTTCCCGACAGCATCCCCGAAAATGTGAAGCTGATGAAATGGGTGCCTCAGAATGACCTGCTAGGTCTGTAAATCCACTGAAACACATCCTGAAATACGTTAGCACGGCTAAAAACTGACCTAACATCTATGGAGGACAAAAAAATCTCTTAAGTATCATTAAATAAATAAATAAATAAATACAGGAATAAATAAATAAATACATTAAAACATTAATATAAAAACGACTAAATAAATATGGAAGGATAGAAAACATAAATACAGAAAATAGCCTAAAATAAATGCATGAATAAATAAATAAATATGTTCAAAATAAAACAACACCTAAAAATCTAAAATGTACTTCTCCATTTTTATATAGCTGTATTTGTTAATTTATTTATTCATGTTTTTCTATGTTGGTATGTTTATGAGGTGGGAGGTCATGACCTTTGTATTTATTTCTTAATTTATGCATTTAAAAATCTTGTCTTTATTGTACCATTTATTTATTCTTTCATTGATTTATTGCTCTCTTAATTTATTTACTTATATATTTATTTCTATATATAATATGGTATTTATTTTTGTATTATTTCAATACCTATTTAGTTTCTTGTATATTTATTTCTTTATCTTATTTAGCATTTGGCCTTTACTGGATTTTTTTCAATATATGCTTATTCTTTTGTATTTACTCTGTATTTATCTGCATATTATTTATTTATTTTTTTGTTGCTATTTAAATCATCTTTTTGTTTCAGCTCATCCCTCAGCTCGGGCTTTCATCACTCACGCTGGCTCACATGGTCTATTTGAGGGACTGTGTCATGCTGTTCCCATGGTGATGATGCCAATCACGGGGGACCAGCCTGACAACGCGGCGAAGCTGGCGAGCAGAAAGGCCGGAGTGGTGTTGGATATTTTTTCGATCACGACAGAAAGTCTTCTTCAGGCGCTGAATGAGGTCATCAATGACACCAGGTGAGAGGGTTGTAACATCTGTTCGGTCAGTAAAAAGGTTTTTCTTAAATGTCGGTGCTGCTGATGATCAAAATATTTTTTTTAAAGTTTTTCTACTCTAAAAATTGACAATGAATGTATGAAATTTGACTTTTCTTGGTAGCGAAGAAAAGCAGGATAATTGAAGTAAATATTACCGATAAGAGAGAGTGACATCGAGCAGTTGTTTATATTAAATGTTTAAACATTTTTTAAATATTTATAATTTATATACCGTAAACTGAAATTAGTATTATCATTATTATACTATTATTTGCTTAAATCATTGAACTTAACAGGCTTTTATTTTGCACAGGTGTCTTTATGGGACCGGCTTTAAATTCCTTTCGACAAAACTGTTGCCCCGCAAAGATGGAAATATAATCAAATTATTTATTTAACCTTTTGAGACCAAATTGGCTTTATTTTATTCAAAAACATGTGAAGAAAGTATTGAGCAACAATAGAAGACCTGACCCAGAAGTTAGTGAGAAATCTGTGAAAAGTCAGAGAAAATTTGCAAAAAAATTTTTTTTAATTATAATAATTCTGTAAAATAAATTAAATTATATACATACATATATATATATATATATATATATATATATATATATATATATATATATAAAATAAAATTTGCTGGTCATTTTCCCCAGCTTTTTAAAAAATAGTCTTCTACTGATCTTTTTTTTTTTGCGTCGCCCTGGTTTATTTTGCCGATAATATCGTCTTCTTTGGTGCTCACGGTTTCAGTAAAATGAACTGAATGATTGAATTGTGGAGAATTTGACCAAACTAATCACGTGTGTCTCATGTCCATTCTGACCTGAGCAAAGTGGCTTTTTTTCAATAACATGTGAAGACGTTACTAAGTAAAAATAGAAGAAATGACCCTGATGTAAGCGAGAAATTACCTGAAAATCTGCCAAAAAACCCAAACAAACAAATAACAATATTTCTGTGAAATAATTTGAAATATATAATTATGAAAATAGTTCACTGAACATTTTTTACAAAATTTTTTCTATTATCTATAATCTCTATTTTGCGTCTCTCTTATTGACTCTGCAGATAATACCGTCTTCTTTGGTGCTCACAGTTTCAGTAAAATTAACTAAATGACTGAATTTTGGAGAATCTTACTAAGCTAACATTGTGTGTGTATTAAGTCCACATTGACATAAGTTTAAACATATATACATATTTTATGCATCATCTAAGCAGCTAACTAACATTAACTCCAGCAGGCCGCCAACAACCAGAACTTCTTTAAAAATGAACCGCATGTGAACCAGAGCGATCCTCGAACAGAGACCGGCCTTTATTTGTCAAAATGTGTTGCGTCTAACCGAAACTGGGCTTTTATTTAAAGTTTTACGGTATGTTTTATTCTTCACCTGTTTGTATTCAGGTATAAAGAGAACATACAGCAGCTGTCGGCGCTCCATAAGGACCGACCCAACGACCCACTCGACCTCTCGGTGTACTGGACGGAGTTTGTGATGCGGCACAAAGGTGCAAAACATCTCAGATCTGCGGTCCACGACCTCAACTGGTTCCAGTACTTCTGCCTGGACGTGATGCTGCTGCTGGCTACTGTGGTGCTGGTTTTTATTGTACTGACTGTAAAATGTTTGAAACTCTGCTGCTGCAAACTGAGCAGGAAGAGAAAGCAGGACTGACCTGGTGACACATTAACCCCTTCATCTCAGCACACTGATGTTCGGGGATAAAAGCCATCATCGTCATTAAAATATTAAAGAGTAACTTCAGTTTTTTCAGCCTGGACCCTTTTGTTCTCCTGTGTTTTTGTCTAAGTGACTAACGAGAACAACAGCTTCTAAAATTGCATTAACCCTTTGAAACCTGAGCAAATAGGTTTGATTTCTGTCAAAAACACTGGAAGAAGGCAATGAGCAACATAAGAAATTACCCAAAAATTAGCAATAAAATAGTAAAAAAGTACAAGAAAATTACCTGAAAATTACTTAAAAAAGGGGAAAAAAATTACAAAAAGGAAATGACCTGGAAACATGCTTAAAAATTATAATTCTCTAACATAATTTAAAATATCAGGATAATTAGCAATCAATCCAGTGTTTAAGATTTGTTGAGATTTTATTTGATCATCTAGAAAATTAATCAACCAGGTGACTGACTGAAAATGGTTTTGATAAACATTTAAGTCATTTTCTTTTTTTTTCTGTTTTTGGTTTTTGGATTTTTCTGCTTTGGGTACATTTTCCTGATTATTCTTACTTTCACTTAAGTTTCATTTTCAATGCAGGACTTTAACTTTTACTGTGTGGTTGAAGTACTTTTACTTAAGTAAAGGACCTGAATACTTCCTCCGCTTGTGCTTTTTTCTGCTGCTGGCTGCGGCGGTTTCGCTCAGTGCTGGACTAGGTTGAAAAATTGTTGTTGCATTAAGTCAATTAGAAAGAAAAAAAATAAAACAGGGTCCAGGTTGAAAAAAAAGTTATTTTTTTATGATTTAAAGAGGTGATGGGGTGTACAAAAAATTAGGCAAGCGAGGGGAAGTGATCAAAAAAAACATTTAATAAACAGAAAATACAGAATATTATTATTAGACTCCATTATGGTCTGGAGGGACTTCGATGAGGATTAATGGTGGCCGCCCTTCTTTGGGGGGAACAGGGCGTACTCTACAGCCAGAGCCACAGTGAAGGCAGCAAAGCCCCACTTGAATCCTTTCAGCAGCACATCAGACAGAGTCACAGCACGAGCGAAGCCGCCGGAGAACCTCCACGCCTCGTTACTGCGCGCAGAGTGACAGGAGACAAAGACACGGCGCACGGTCAGAGAAAACACTTACTTTTTGATATCGGCTACATCTCAGTTAGGCAGAAATACTGACCGAGCCCACGGGTCCTTGAGGCCCCTGGCTGCCAGCCTCTGCTGTGTGAACTCCAGTGGCGTTCCCTCCGACTTCCACTGCCGCCAGTCAGGCAGGGGCGTCTTGTTGTGGCCGTGGTCACCTCCCATGCTGGAGACAGAGAGACAGAGACGCGCTTATACACAATTGTAACTAATAAACACCTCAATTAGAGCCTCTCATAATCAATATTAAAGGTTGACCGAAATTGGTTTTTGGGGCCGATACTGATTCTTAGTATTTCATGAGACCAATAACTGATATTTAGTACCGATATACATTTAAAATGTAAAAGACAATTGTTTTTTTTTAAATGTAGAATCTGGAAATATCACAAACTCCGACACAAAACTTTGTTTAAATGCTTTTAACAAATTTTAATAAAAACTGAAACTTTCAACATCACATTTTTTCTTAAAAAAGTCAAGTGAAAATTTAAATAAGAAAAATAATATATATAATAGCTTTTACAAAGTAAAAGTTCCCAACATGCCGACTTTCTTTGCACTTTTAAATTGATTAATTTAATCGGCGATCACTAAAATAAAATAACGATACAGATCATCAACAAAATGCCAAATATCAACCCCAATATTCGGCCAGGCCGATAATCTGTCAACCCACAATAAACATGTATTTTTAATAAATGTGTATTAATGTCAAAATAAACAAACTTGTCGACATTAAACCTGCTAAAGCTCATTATTACTGAACATTTACCGCGTTTTAAACGATAAATAACAATAAATATTCATCCACTCAATATCATTTAATACTTCGCTAACTTGTCTACCTGAAATAAAATATATTTTCGAGGATAATTCATGTAAATATTGATTAAAAGTGTAAACAAACAGCTGTCGTGTAGCGAAGCTAACAGACAGCTAGCATTAAGTTAGCTCACTGCTAGCTAAGTTCGCTCGATAGATAAATAAAATCACATTATTTGTTAAAATGCGTATTATCGACTCCTTCATCTGTGTTGAGATAATGTTGTCGGCCACTATAAAAGAGGAATAAAAGATAATTCCGCGATTTAATATTAAATTTAAGAGAAAAACACGCTGTACCTGAGCGGCTTGTTGTGACCTCTGTTGCTGGACTAAAGGTTTACGACGGCTGACGTCGTTTTACGGCAAAACTACGGCATGGGATTTGGGACAAAATATCAAAGCGCGATTTGACCGAATACTTTGAGAAGTTTGCAATTTTATTTTATTTTATTTTTTTTATTTGCACGTACACGATTTCGCTTCAGTTCGTTGTTTTTATTATTTATTTTATTATTATTATTATTAATTTTACATTTTTAAGGTTATTTTTTATTTCAGTTGAATGATTTTTTTTTTTTTATTCCGTTTTAGTTTTTAGTTTAATAATAACCACGAGACTTTGCAGCACTTGTGTTAAAAATCCGTTTATGTTTACGTACGTACACATTTACAAAGGCATTTGAAAAAGTATTCAGCAAACATTTCAACAGTTTATGTCACAAATGAATCTGAGAAAATAATCACGCTGCTATTAATTACATACAATTATGTACATGATAAAAACAATAATAAATCACATCTTCTAATGCACAGGCCACCGCGGTGTCAGTAGCGTCTGCAGAGCTCAATGTCCGTGTGTGTGTGTGTGTGTGTGTGTGTGTGTGTGTGTGTGTGTGTGTTTTATGAAGCGGGCTCAGACTTTAAAAATGAATTAGAGTTTGCTCTGTGGGCCGAGCAGCTCGTTCAGAGCGTCCAGGTTCTCCCCCTCTGGAGCTTCAGGCCAGGCTCTGTGATCTGGAGACGGACACACAAAAAATAATAATAACTTTATTTATATACATACATCACCTTTAAAAACACAGTTTACAAACTGCTTAAGAGTTACTAAATCAACGGAAGTTATTCAATAATACTGACAAAGAGCAGACAAGAGTTAAGGCAGAATGAAACTAATTAATAACAATAACAATAATAATAATTATTATAATAATAATAATAGGCAGCATCAGGGCAGAATAAAAGAAAAGTAAAGAGATAAACTAGAAGCTTAAATTAAAAGACAAAATAAAGAAAAAAGCATTTAGTATGTTGTATAGTGTGCTTTGTAGTATACGGAATAGTATTTGGCATTCCTAACATTTATTATTATTATTATTATTATTATTATTATTATTATTATTATTATATATACTGTACCTTACTCCTGACATTACACTTAAGTCTTGCACTGCTCTGGTCGATTTTAAATCAACCATTTTTTTTTTTTTTTTTTTTTTTTTTTACATTTTTCTTTAGTGTAATATTCTTTGCTTTTTAGTAATTTTTGTTGTGTGTTGTTTTTAAATTTTTCTTTTGTGTTGTATTTTTTTAATGTTCCTGTGTTGATGTTTGTTTTTTAAAAAATCTGTCTTTTGTGTTGTATTTACATTTTTTTCCTGTGTTTTTTGTGATTTTATGTGTGAAGCACTTTTGTAACGATGGTTTTGGTAAGTGTTATAAAAATAAACTTTATTATTATTATTATTATTATTAATGTTATTATTATAATATACTGTAAAGATGCTTTAGTGCTGCGTTCGTACTTGGTATCTCCCACATGGAGTGGTACAGACTCTGTCCGGCATCGACCCTCAGAGTGGCTCCAGAGATGAAGGAGGCGGCAGGAGAGAGCAGGAAACACACTGATGAAGAGATCTGAACATCCAAACACAAACAATACATTAAACAAACACACAAACAAACAAACAAACAAACAGAAGACACCACTACAGTCTGTGAGCCTGAACAAAGTCACGCGTCGTGTGCTGATAACTGAAGAATTTGGATTTCATGGTGTATTTTTCTTCATTATAGCCCTTTAAACAAAATGTCATCAACAAAACACGTTTGTATGTTTATTTGAGAAAGCTAGAACGTGCAATGGGGACTTTTCTGAGCAGGTGAAAATCCAATGAAAAACAGTTGTTGTTTTTTTCAAATTGATCAGTACGTTTATTAATTCTAAGAACATTGCAATGAGTATTTAAAAGCTGCTCTGAGTTTCACTTTGGAGGCCAAAAAAATGAAATTAGTATTGATAAATAAATCTGTAAATATACAAATAAATACAAAAAAGGAAAAAAATAATGCAAATAAAATGTGAAAAACAAAAATACATAAATAAGTAAATAAATAAATATGTGATAAATAAAAAATAAAAAAACAAGTGCGGAAATACATACAGAAATAAGTGCATAAATTAAAAAGTAAAATATTGAATAAATAAATAAATAACTTGGAACAAACAGACACATGTAAAAATAAATGAAAATTGATAACTGATCAAAACATAAACAATAAATCAATAAATAACAAACAAAGAAAATAAATATCTTAAATTTATTTCGATATTTTTTGTACCACTTAATTTATTTTTTGTGTTTTTTCTGTGTCTGTATGTTAATGAGGTAGTTTGTCATTTAGTTATTCCTTTAATTATTTATTTGTGTATTTATTTATTTCCTGTTTTTTAGTGTTTATCTATAGATGTATCATTTATTCTGAAGACATTTTTCGTCCTCCACATTTTACGAGCGCCTCTCTTCTCAGGATATTGCGGGCGTCACTTTTCGGGTAACAAACCTCCTCTGGGACTCCGAGCCTCTTGGCGGGACTGAACGGGGCCGCCATCTTGAAAATGGTCGGTCCGAGCTCCTTGTAGTTCTCCATGGCGGTTTTGGAAAAGATCGTTCCCTGAAAACAAAGAAATGCACAGATTTGAAGAGAGTTAAATATTAATTACAGACCTTTAAAACTCACTCTGCATTAACTCGTGAGCTGCACTCACAGGTGCAACAGCGTTGACTCGGACTCCCGAGGCCGCCCACTCGATGGCCAGACTCTTTGTGAGGTTGTCCACGGCCGCCCTCGCCCGCCCCGGTGTGTCTGTCGGAGAGAGGACACACAGCGTGAGGACAGAGGACTGCGCAGGTCCTTAAATCGCATGTGAACGTGGTGGACGGTGCTGCTCACGCCATGCCCGGGAAACCTTTAAACATGTCGGCGATGATGTTGACGATCGCGCCTCCGTGCTGCTTCATCCACGCCGTGTAGACTGTGTGGACAGAACAACAACGCGGTCACATGACAGCTTTAACCAAACCAAAATTAATAAATGCATACATGTTACAGAATTAAACTTTTAAAAATGCATAAATAAATACGATAAATTATCAAATAAGGAAATAAATGAATAAAAAATATCATGGAAATAAACAAAGGCATAACTAGTACATAAATAAATAATATAGATAATTCAAAAAATAAACAAATAAATACATAAATAGATAAACGAATAATACAAGAATCAATAAATTGACATGGAAATCAATAAATTAAGGTAAAAATAATACAGAAATAAAAAATTATTACAAGAATACATAAATGAATATGAAAAAAACATAAGAATAAATAAGTTGAACTAAAAAATGGACAAATAAAAGTTGATCAATAAACATGAAAAATAAACAAAAATCTAACATTTATTTCTGCATTTTATTATTCATACAAACATAATCAGCATTTCTGTGTCTGTAGGTTGATGAGGAATGAGGTCCTAACCTCTGCATTATTTATTCATGCTTTTATCCATTTATTTTTTAATATATTTATGTCCCTATGTTTATCTGTATTTATTTATTGACAGCCTTGCGTCGTTTCTCGCCCTCCACAGTTATCTCGTGCTCGTGCGTCTCACCCTCCTGGCAGCAGAGGAAAGTTCCCGTCAGGTTGGTGTCGATGACGGCTCTCCAGCCTTTGGGGGTCATGTGCTCTGCAGGGCTGCTGAACTGACCTCCGCCGTTATTCACCAGGAAGTCTATCCTGCCGAACCGCTTCAGCACCGTCGACACGAGATCCTTCACCTGGGAGTCAAAACAGGCGATCAGGCGCCGAAAACATCGACAGGAAGCAGCTCCTGAGGCTGAAGGTGTGTGTGCAGACCCACCTCGTCCTCGTTTCGGATGTTACACGGTAGAGGAGTGACACATGCAGGACTGGAGGCGGGAATTTTTCTTCTCATCTGCTGAGCCGCAGCCTCCAACCTCTCCAGCTTCTGCTGGAGATCACCACGCTACAACCTGCAGACGAAACAGTCAGCCAGGACAAAAGTGTGAAAACAGCACCGCAACACTTTACGCAACAATTACAACTCTTCTACTGAAACAGTTACATTCATATTAGAGCAATAATAACATCCGTTCTGGTGCAATAATTACATTAGTTTAGTGCAACAATTACATCTTTTTAGTGCAATAATTATATGTATTCTGGTGCAATAGTTACATTCATATTAAATTTACTTAAGTGCAATCATTTTATCTGTTTTACTGCAATAAGCACATTTATTCTAGTGCAATAGTTACATTCATATTAGTGTAATAAATACAGTTTTCCAAGTGCAATCACTACATCTATTTTACTGCAATAACCACATTTATTCTAGTGCAATGTCACATTATTTTAGCACGATAATTAAATTTATTCTAATGCAAGAATTACAACTACTCTAATGCCATAGCTACACTTACATTGGTGAGATACCAAGAATTATTCTAGTGCAATATTTACATTATTTTAGTGCAATTATTGAATTTATTTTAATGCAATAACTACATTTTTAGCGCAATAATTACATATATTCTCATACAATATTATATTTATTCTACAGCAATAATTACATTTATTTTAGTGCAATAATTAAATATATTCCACTGCAATAATTTCAGCTATTCTTGTGCAATAAACATATTTGTATTAGTGTAATAATAGCATTTATTCTAATGCAATAATTGCATTTGTTTTAGTGCAAAAATTACATTTATTCTGGTGCTATATCATAATTGTATTATTTTAGAGTAATAATAAATAAATGTATAATAATAAATGTATTTTAGTGCAATAATTAAATATATTCTAGCGTAATAATTACAACTTTTCTAGTGCAATAAAAACACATGTTCTAGTTTAATAATTTCATTTAATTTAGTGCAATAGTTACATTTATTCTAGTGCCAGAATTACATTTATTCTGGTGCGATATCACATTTGCTCTCTTGTAATAATTGTATTATTTCAGCGGAATAATTACATTTATTCTAGTGCAATAATTTTACTATTTTACTGCACTAGTTACATTAATATTAGTGTAGAAAACACATTTATTGAGGTGCAATAATTCTATTATTTTACTGCAACAGTTACATTCATATTAATGCAATAATAACTTTTATTCTAGTACCATAATTTCTCCTGGTGTAAAATTACAGTGCTGGCGTTTATTTGACGTTATGTTTTAGCAGCTGTCTCCTGATTTTGACAGAAAAGGTTTTTTTTTCTGTCTGTGACCTGACAGGATGTTTCTGCGGCATTATCACGCGCTGTGCACGAGACTTGATGAAACATCGCGTGTCCGCGGTGTTTGAACTGGTCTCTGAGCTGCTGGACAGGCTGCTTTTTACGGTTTAAACGTGTCCTCGTCTATGGGTCAAAGTTCACTTGTCTCTGTTTGTCCCTCAGCAGCTGTTACCGTCACACTCTCCGCTGCTCTCTGAAAATAACAAAGTCTCTAAAACCGGACTCACCGAGCTGCAGCAGCTCTGCAGAGATCGCTTTACCGATCCCGGTCCCGCCGCCGGTGACTATCGCCACTTTATGGTTGAACAGACCCGGTCTGAAGACAGAGGACGCCGCCATGATGGTGTCTCCACCCTGCAGGAGGACACTGCGTCCCCTGCTGGACGCGGACTGGATGATGTCTCTGGTGTCACAGTGCTGCCATCTGCAGGATTTTTACTGTAATCTCACTAAAACAAATATGTGAAATAAACTATTAATCAACTACTGATTTTTAAAAAAAGGTTTTTCTTGCCTTTTCTGAATTTAAAAAAATAAATAATACAAGGACAAATTCATAAATAAATAAACAGATAAATAAATAAACAAATAAAGGTATAAATAATACACAAATAAGTAAATATATAAATAAATGTATGGATATGATGGGAATGAATGCATTGATATGGAAAAATATATATATGTATGAATAAGTCAGAAGCCCATGAAACATTTTTTACAAGAATAAATACATATTTTGAAAAACAGGAGAATAAATAAGTTGAAATACATATATATTTTTTTTTTTCTTTTTCTAAACCTGAATAATAAATATTACTGGGATAAATAAATAAATGTGCAAATAAATAAATACAGGGATAACTCAATAAATATGGAAACAAATAAAGGTATAAATAATAAATAATATATACGTAAATGTATAAATAAGACAGGAATAACACATAAATATGGAAATCTATAAATAAATGTATAAATGAGACAGGAGTAAACATGACAAATCAGTAAATATCTTATTTTTTATTTTTATTTATTTGAATATAAATAAATAGCAAATGGTATTTCTGTTTGTATGTCTTTAATTTATTTTTTATGAATATAAATAAATAATAAACCTTATTTCTGTGTGTAATTAGTAATTATTTTTGTGTGTTATTAACTTACATTTTTAATTATAATCTTTATGATTCTTATTATTTCTCTGATCTTATTTATGCAGGTTTTATCATGTCTGTCTTTTCACGTGAAGGACTCGGTGCATGTAGTTTATTTGTTGTAAAGCACGTTGGGCTGCATTTCTTGTATGAAAGGTGCTATACAAATAAAGTTTATTATAACGCACATACTTTGGGCAAGTACTTTAAGTATTACTTTGATTTTTTTTAGATAGGTGTCACACTTTCTAAGTTTTTTGTACACAAGAAAAGATCCTTAAATTGTGCTTATTAAATGCGTTCTCTAATAAATGTATTTTTAAGTATATGTATGCATATCTTTGTCTGCATGACTCATTTTTTCCCTAAAAGATTAAATATAAAACAAAACAAAACAAAACAAAAAACAACAGTAATGTCATGTACCCAAGACACACAAAGTATAATGAAAACTCCCTTTTCAGCCAAATGGTTTGACGGATTTGAAAATATTCCTCATATTTGTGCTCAGGAAACACAGCAGAATACTTCCAAAGGAAACTCAATATTTCAGCTGCGGGTACAAAAGATTTTAAACCTACTTTTGTTTCTTCAAATGTCTCAAGAAAGGACTTTTCCCTCCATTTTTACAATAAAACAATGTTTCATTACCTATTTCATCAAACATGTTATCAGTTAGTTAGTTAGAAACATTTGTTTCAAGAATAATTTTAAAAATGTTGACCTAAAAAGCAAAATATACACATTTTATGGCACCCGTGCACATGGTCTAAAAACCAAAAAAACTTTTGTTTTTTAAATATTTAAAAAAAAACCCTGTATGGTATTTATGTTTATTTGTAGGTTCGTATATTCACACCTTTGCTGAAGATCAATAAAGTTTCTAAAACACTAAAAAAATCAAACCTCTGTACTTTTTACTTGCAGTCAAAGTGACAGTATATGATATCCACTGTTATATGAAGTATTTTTGATACTTTCCTCTGTTCATTCAGCTGTTTTTATTTGTCCCATCTTTCTGACGGCCTGTTCTGACCATCTTCACACATTTTCATTTACTTATTTCTATCATCTCATCTTTTTTTCCCCACGGACGTGATGTTGTCTTGTTAATTACCTTTTTTTTTAAAAACATCTTGAACTGCAATTTTTATATTTTGTAGAAAAAAAACTCTAAAAATGTGCTTTATTCTTGTTGACTCTTTTTGTTTTTGCCTTTTTGCTGGACTGTCCTGCACATTTCTGTTTTGTTTTAATTATTTCTGAATTTTTTGCCTTTTGCTTTGTCTGTCGAATCACTTTGTAAACAAGTGTTTTTAAAGCTGCTATAGAAATACTTATTATTATTGATTCTGCATTTTAAAACACATCAACAATGACACAAAGACTTCCGCTCCAGACCGATTTATTTGTGGATGTTGAGGCCATGTCCAGGTCGGTTAAATTATAGAAAAAGTCCCAAATCCACCAGTGCCGGTCGCACTGGTTTACTGGTCCTTCAGCTCCTTCAGCCTCCTGATCGCAGACTTGACTGTGACAGCAGACGTTGTGCTGCAAAACACAAACCAGAAACATTACTGACACATTCATACCGTCCACATTATTATCAATATTCCCACATTTTCACAGTCAGACTCCCACACAGCTCATCCTTCCTTAACCCTTTGAAGCCCGGATCAACATCGCTCTGCTTGTGCTGCGTTCAGAAGCTTTTACAAGAACTTAAACCTCGAAATCTGGGTTTTATTTTCCTTTGAAAAAACACAGGGAGGTAAAAAAGTCAATGACATAAGTTTCTTGAGAAATTATCTTTAAAATGAATAACAAAAAATGTCCAAAACACATATTGCTAATTATATATTTAAAATTATTTTACAGAATTATTATATTTTCCAATTTACTTTTCCCAGGCCATTTACATTTTTTTCTGTTGTTTCTTTTGTTTTTTTAACTTCTATTTCTTTATTTTATTATATATATATATATATATATATATATAATTTTTTTTTTTTTTTTTTTTTTAAAAAACTTATTTAAAACAAATTTTTGGGTCATTTCTTCCAAGTGGTTTTGACAGAAACGAAGCCAATTAGCTCAGATTTCAAAGGGCACTTTTAGAAAAGCTGCTGAGAAAAAACCTGATGTTGCTCCACACAAATTCATATAAATTGATTTATTGTTCAGGCTGGTGATGTTTGTAATTATTTTCCATTTGCATGAAAATTAATCGAATTGATTTCGTCTACAAGTGTTCAAATTTTATTTTGAATCGTGCTATTTTTTTAAAAAAAATTATGTTTATTTTTCTCCTTGAAAAAGGAATTGAACTTATTGGCAGGCAAAGCTTCAATTAATGCAACAAATGTTTCTACTTTTGCTCTGAACTCTCAGCCTTAAATTAAGAAAACAATATTCAGCATATAAAACCACATAAGCAAGAATACTATGGAAGACAAAAAATGACAACTTTCATAATAAATTAATAAAAGAAATGCATAAAAATAAAATGAATACAGAATATATTTAAAGAAAGAATAAATGCTGAAATAAATAAGAGGACCAGAGATGAGGACCTTATTTCTCATTAACATACAAACAAATAAATTGTTGAAGAATGTAGAAACAAGTTTATATTTATGTTCTCTAATATTATCAACTTCCTTTTTATGTCAACAAATTCATTTTTTATCCATGCATTTGTGTATTGCAGCATGTATTTTTTATTTATCGATTCCTTTATTCATTTATACATTTATTTATGTATTCATTTTTTGTCTTCCATAGAAATCCCAGAAATGCTTAATTTGGAAACACTGAAGAGTTGCTTTGTGGTTCACCGACATTGTTTGATGCAATAATGTTGATTTTAGGAGTTTTGTGGTAGATTGGCACAGCCAGCCAATCATTTTTCATACTGCCGTTTGGTGTTTTGTGTCGGGTTGGGGTTTCCAATGGTGGACAAAGTCAAACGTCCCCACAACAAAATTAGTTTCTGACAAAATTTAAAGAAAGAAATGTACCATGTAGCCACTGGGATCATATTTCACGTTCACAAAACTGCAAAGTTATCTGTTTTAACTGTTCACGAAATAAAAAAAACCCCCAAGGGGCTGATTTAATTCTTCACTAATTGGATTCTTATTTAGGGTAAATCTCAGATTACAGTCTGGCTGTGTGAGATTTGGTTTGTTTCTGTGACTGGACAGAGAAAAGGGACAAAATTAACCAAAATCTCTCATAAGCTCCACTAAGAGCTCTTACAGATACTCCGACTGCACCGTTTGACTCAACAGGTCGTCTATCACAAACTCGGCAGGCTAATCCCTAAATATGGACACCACTGATGGCAGTAAAGCTGTGCATAACTCTGAAACACGAAGCAACATCCAGCTCTTTTTATGGAAACAAACGGAGGTTTTTTGCTTCATGTGTTTATTTCCTTCAGTGTCCTAATCTTTAACCAGCATCAGTGCTTATAATCCCCCGATATAATCATTAATTTCCAGACTTTTAAACAGTTAAAGTGTCAGATTGTCCGCATGATGCCGCTATCGCTTAGATGAAAAAAAAAAAAATATATATATATATATATATATATATATATATATATATATATACATACATATATATATATATACACATAAATATATTCCAAACATACTACATGCAAAGTATAGATGTATTTTTTAAATTATCATAGCCGGGGACATGCCAATGACTTGCAGCTACATTGACTGTGACAGGTCACCTAGTGGAAATAGCATGTATTTCCTCCGTATGCCAAATATGGTCAAAATGACCTCATCAGGTGGAAAATAGTCAAAATGACAAATTCAGAGTCAAAAGCCCAGAATGACACCCAGAAATAATACAAGTCCTGTTCTTCTGCTCTGATGGCTGTGGGATCAAAAATGTCAGTTTGAATGGGTTTCAATGGAGCATTTTTGGACCTGAACAGTCTGAAATGTAACTATTTAGTTTCCACAGTGTGTTTGAGACTTATTGTAGGAGCTGAGCTGCAAATTCACTGATTAAAAAAACCCACAATCCTGTCAAAATATCTGAAATATGCATGAACACAACCAAAATGATCAAAAAACGAAGAATGAAAAGCGGGTAAAATGTGCCAAACAGCCCCCGAGGGTTAATATTGGACATGATCGTAACTACGGCGACAGCTTCAGTTTGGGTGACCACGTGATGCAACATGAAGCTGGATCGCTGAATTACAGCAAAGCAGAAAGAAACCTACTTGTAAGTCCAGGCACCTCCAGCCACCGTCTTCCTGCAGGACCCACAGTGCCAGATACCAACAGCCCTCCTCTTCATCTTGGTCTGTCCACATAAAACATCAGCAGTTACGAAACAGCCTTTTGTCATTTTCTCCAGAAACAACATTTAAACGAGTGTGTGTGATCCAAACATGAACCTCTGCACCATCAGCTGCAGGCACACGCACTGCTATCCGAGTAAGATCATGAATTAGTGACAGCACAGTCGCTTAGAGAGGAATCTTCCTCACCTTGCCACAGAATGAGCAGGTGTATTTAGCGTGCTGGGAGATTTCAATTTTCTTCACCATCTTCCTCAGCGACGCACCGTAACGCGTGCCATATTTACCAACGATCCCCACCTTCTTGGTACGCTTGGCCTGCGAATGTGAACACACAGAAAATCAAAATGTGCAACATTAATGCAGGTGAACAAACAGCAACAACTTCTTATATACTAATGACCAGAGCTGTAATTTAACAAAATACTCGAGTTTTTATATTAGTTAATGTTCACTCCACATTTCCTAACTAAAAAATATACTTTTTTAAAGATATTAAATAAGCATATTTGTTACTCACTACACAACAGGGAGGACAACACAAATGAGGAAATGGAAATACGAGATTAACAGCAGTTTATTCTTTAAATCCTTCAAGTTATGAAACCACTTCCTTCAAAATAAGGGAACTGAGCCAAAAAGAAATGACCCAAAAAATTTGAAAGAAATCAGTAATTAAAAACAAAATCTAGTTTAAAAAAAAAAAACAAAAGGAAAATAAAGACTGACAGTGTTAAAATATTAAAATTCTGTACCATATTTTATACATGATCATAATTATTCAAATAATTTCACTGTTGCTTTTCTTTTTCCTTAGCCTTTAAAAAATATCTACTAGAAAAAACAATGAAAAAATTAGAAATTATTAAAAAGTACAAGAAAATTGTACAATGACAATGATAAAAACATTACTTTGAAATGTGCTTCATTTTTTTATACATCTAATGCATAATTTTTAATATGCAATAATGGTGATTAACCAGTTTTACCCTCACATTTCTCACTTACAATGTCTCCTTAGCATTAAAAAAAATTAAAATCCTAATTTTTCTTGCAATTAACGAAACATTTCATTCGGAGTTGCTTTTTGCCTCTTTTTTTCTGTGATTATGAAAGATATCAAAGCAGTGCTCAGGGCTCATTTTGTAAGAATGAATGTGATACTTTGGCACATAGATGCTAGATATTTACAAACTGTCACTCAAGTGGTATACTAAAAGATGCCTTCCGCATGAGTCATTTTATGGTAATAAAATCTGTACTTTTTCTGACTTGCAGCTGTCAGGAGCTTCTGACACTTCTGCTGTTTCAGGGATAAACTGTGTCACAGGTTAGCCAAAAAATCAAAGTAACGCCGCCTTTAAGATTTACATGTAAAAAATTCAACAGCCGAATATACAGGGGACACCTGCATGTCACATCAGTGCAAGTGCACAACACAGTTTTTACGCAATTTAACTGATAAACCCGTAAAAACAAAGTGAACGAGCTTCAGTCACCTGCGGTGCAGCCTGCTAACCGGAGCTAGCTTCCTCTTAGCAGGCTAGCGTTAGCCACCTAGCTAACGCAAATAAATACTTAAACTCAGACCAGATTTGAGGACCAGAAACTCGGTTGACACATGAAACACAACACGGCGTTTCATTTTTAAAACTGCAGTTTCTCTAAATTAGCATTAAATCAGCGAAATGTCGCTAACATGACTAGCCCGCCCGGCGCTCAGTGATCACAGCCATGGTGGCAGCCATTTCTGTCCTCAGCAAGACATGAAAACATCGTTTTTACTGTTTATATCATCGCAAAATCAACGTAAATAACGAGTAAGCCTGACAGAAAAGGAACTCACGGAGGATCTAAATATGTGAATGTTTCACTTGTAGCACATTAAACGTCAGATTGACACGGATTAGGAAGGGGACATTTGGGCTCACCATCGTTTCAGTGGAGACGTAGGTCCAAAGAGGGAGTGCTTACCGCGCAGGCGCGATTTACCCAGTCGTCTGCGGTGCATTGTGGGGGTTTGAGTTTTTGCAGAAAGTAACCGCTGCGACAGAAAAACAAAACTATTATTATATATAATATAACATGTCAAGTTTTTAAGACGAAAATTACCATTTTAAAGGATAAAAGAAATATTTATTCACGTAGCAACAATTACACAGGAAGTGACCGTAACTAAGGACGCCTCGGTGGATACGCGCATGCGTGTTTCACATGGTGGAAACAACATCCCCCGCTGCTGGTTTGAAATGTTTGCAGTCCGTCATAATGCGGCCTTTGTTGTTTATGAATATCTAGTTTATTAAAAATATTTGTTTATTGACAGTTTAGTTAGCCGATTAGCTATGAAGCTAACGCGGAAACAGGTTCTCGCGAAGGCGAAGGCCTCCGACCTGGAGAGCGTGAAGAAGCTGAACTGCTGGTGAGTGTTTACATTTTAGCCCAGTGTTACCAGTATGCTACCCGTATACCAGTATATGTTGGTCTGATTTACATGCAAGAAGTCGTAGTTGAAAGAATAATCTTCATTTTTTCATATATCTTATTTATATTTGCAGGGGATGCAACCTGACTGATGTGAGTATTCTGGTAATAAATACGTTTGATTGGACACTTTATCCACTAATTGTGCTCTAAATGACTTTGCTCCTCGTGATTAATGTTTTAATTTAGCTAAATAATTTAAGTGTTTTCACTTGCTGTGTTTCCAGATTTCCATCTTCTCTCAAATGGCCAACATCGAGGTGCTGACACTCAGGTTGGATACTTGCCTTATTTTTAACTTTAATTTTATTTTTTTTGAACAAACTCTATTTTGCGGATTTTTAATGCACTGAATCATCTCATTTACCCCCAAAACTTTTGAATTTAATTTCCCAGATTAATTATTAGCTGTTGCTTCTAATTTATAACAGATTGAATCAGAATACTTTTGCAACTACTACCATTAACCCTTTGAAACCTGAGAAAATTGATTTGACTTATTGCTAAAAAATAGAAAGAAAAAAAAATTAACCAAGGAGAGAAAGCAATGAACAACTTATCTAGACATGATCCAAAAATTAAGTAAAATTAATAAATAAATAATTGTTAAAAGAAAATTACCAAGAAAAAAAAACAAGAAATTTATCCAAAAAGTGCTTAAAAAAAAAAGTATACTTTTATGTAACATAATTTTAAATGCATTATTATAATAAATATGAATATACCAAAAAATCTGTTCTCTTCTTGAAACCCTTTTTTGTTTTTTTACTGTGCGTGACATTTCTTGCTAAGCTGCTCACTGTATTTTCCTATATTTTTAGAAGAAGACCAATTTGCTTAAGGTTCAAAAGGTTTGAACAGCTTGTGAAAGGTGTTTGAACGCAGCACAAGAAAACTAATTTGAGGTGTCAAAATAATTTTACAAAATATTATCAACAAATATAATAATATGTCATTATAGATTAAACTACACAGCAGCACAAAAATCTACATGAGGACCCAAAACTGTGTTTTTGTTTGACAATATATATATCGTTTTTTTAGGGTTTTAATGCATGACTGAAATGGCAAATTATTAGATCGGGGTATTTTTTTTTAGTTATTATTAGGCCTATTCACATTTTTAAAAAAATATATATATACAGCCTAATTAGATGTGGAGCCATTTATTAAACAATCAGGGCTGATTGTGCACAAGTTTTGACACCGTAACATTTTCATTAAATCATGGAAGATAAATAATGATTCCCGGCTGTGATGCTCGTTCTTTTCTCTCTGCAGTGTGAACAGCATCTCGTCTCTCGCTCCTCTGTCCGGCTGTCTGTCCCTGTGTGAGCTCTACCTGAGGAGGAACAACGTCCCCTCGCTCTCTGAGCTCTCTCACCTGCGTCCTCTGACTCGACTCAGAGTGCTCTGGTTGGCGGAGAACCCCTGCTGTGGCACCGACTCCAGCCGGTATCGCCTCACTGTGCTGCGCTGCCTGCCTCGCCTGCAGAAGCTCGACAACCAAGGTGAGCGTGCAGAGAGACTAAAAAAAGTGAATTACACCCACAGGTGGAAGAAAAGTTTTTAAATGAAACTGGAGCAAAAAAGGGCTGGAAACAAGTGTAAAGACACGCGTTTGGGGTTTTTGTTTGTGTTTTCAGTGGTAGCAGAGGATGAAATCGCACTTGCTCTCATGGAGGGTGAAGAGGTCACCACCCCTCCAGGCAGCGTCCAAAACCAACTTTCCACCAACGGACTTCCAGACGCAGAGACGGAGAACGACCCGCTGAACTACAACATGGAGGAGACAAAGTAAGAATCGACGCTAAAACTCACAGAAAGTAGAGCCGGCGCTGTCTGAAGACAAACTGTCATGGTGATGTAGACGCTCAGCCTTTGAAACCTGAAACAACTGGTTTGATTTCTGGATTTCTTTCAAAAACATGAGGAGAAACTTAACAAGACAAGGCCCAAAAATCAGCAAGAAACTAGTTAAAAAATAGTTACGAGAAAATTACCTGAAAATAAAAATATAACAGAACAAAAAAAAAGAAAAAAAAAATGACTCAAAACATGCTGAAAATAAAATAATTATTTGTTTCATATATTTTATTTTATTTTTTTCCTGAAACTTTTTTTATATTTTTATTAAATATTCTAATTATAAATATAATGTTACAGACTTTTTTTTTGCAATTTGTGGGACGTTTCGTGCCAAATTGGTTATATCTATTTTTCCCCATGTTTATGAAAGAAACACATTTGCTCAGGTTTCAGAGGGTCAAATAGTTTGTGACATTTCTCTTTTGATTTTTTTTTTTAGCAAAATCAGGGAGGAGTTGGGGATGAAACTTCTCTCCAGAGACAAGTTCCCGTCTCTTTCTTCTCCGTCGACCAGAGAAAACAAACTAACACTGAAAAAGGTACCCCCAAATCTCAAAATATTGCTTCCTTAACTGTTGAAATACTTTAAAAAATGAATATTTTAAATAATCTAAGCCAACTCAACTTAAATTGTATTTCCAGACACACACTCTGGATGCAGTTCTGCTGCTGCTGAAGGATTTGGATGAAGAGGAGCTCCACATCGTTCACACAGCGACTCAAAACAGACTCCAGATGTACACACTCCACTCGGAAACGCTAACGGATTCACTGCAGACACAGAAAACAGCCAACGTCCAACACTGAAAGGTTTCACAGCATGCACTCAGGGCCAGAACTCATCTTTCCATATTTAAAGGCTAAATTTGGTATTTTTTTAACATGGAATCAGGCTGCAAACACTTGGGGCATGTTTGCACCGTCAACTTCGGTCCACTAAAAGCGCTCGTTTTTGTCACTGACTGACTCAGATTATTATTTTAAGTGTTTGACAACATTATAAAAAGGATCCCGTACAAAGATTAACTTTGTGTTTGAACTGAAACTGCCCCAAAATCACCAAACCCAAACCCACCAGACTCCATATAAATAAATGGTGAATTTATCATCATATCAGTCAATTAGACTTCATGAGTTTAGCACTTTTCATTCAAACAAACTAACACAAAGTGCTTCATTCCCCTCTACACACACAAGCATGTGACTAAAAACACAGAAAACTACACATAGAAAGATGAAAATAAGGCTGTTTTGCTGACCGTAACGCTCTCGCACAAAACCGGAACAACTGCAAAAAGTGTCGTCTCCATTAGTCAGACACAAAAACACGAGACGGTGTGGTCCAGATAAACAAAACCTCATTCTTGAGGATCACAAACAGGATCCAAAAACAGCCCTCTGACACCCGCCACCCTCTGACGCGTTATGCATGGCACTTGATGTTTTGCTTCTCTTCCTTCTGTTACAGTTTTCACACGTGAATAACTTCCCCGCTCTCCTTTTTTAAAGCAGCATGCCAACCTGCCTTCGACAAACGAAAGAATGTAACGTTTTGCTAAATGTAAATATATTTCTGTAATTAAAGAGATGAAATTGCAACAACTCATTAACTCTCAAGTGTTGATTGATGAGACAAATACTGGCTGAGAACACGTATTCGTTCATTCATTCATTTATGTATACATCAAAGTACATAATGAGACAGTTGCAGTGCTACAATAAGGCATTTCGGACTAATTAAATCATGATTTTAAACTGTGCAGAGCCTGGAAGCTGGGCTCATGTCTGAAGTCGATAAAAAGTAACTGGGACTTTAAATCAGTGACTGATTCAACCAAAATATCTATTTTCTAGTAAAGTCAGTGAACAAACTATAAACCTAAGGACTTCTCTTCTCAGTCGCCCTCTTCGTTCTCCAGGAAATCCATCAACGTGCTCGCGTCCACCGCAACGATTAAGTACTCCACTCCATCTGCACCCTGGAGGATCATGGGAATAGATATTATCAGTGAGGAGATACTAGAGCAGTGATACTCAACTTATGGCCCGCGGGCCAAATCTGGCCCCCGGTATGGTGCCGGTTTTTCTAATTCGCAATAAAAATAGTGATCACACCAGGAAAAGTTTTTGTAGTTTTGGTATACAGAAGGTGCCAAAGTGAACAAAACAGCATCAAACAGAGTTTTTCTATCAAAAAATAGTGGCAGTGGAGGATCCCCAGCATCCCTGCCAGAGGTCCGAGCTAAACCCCTACTGCCCTAAAATCCTAGAAACACCCTAAAATCCAACAAATGTCCAAAACTCCTGGAAACATCTTAATATCTGAGAGACGTCCTAAAATCAGAGAATCACCTGCAATCCTAGAAATGTCCTAAAATTTAAAAAACATCTAAAATCTGAGAAATTTTGTAAAATCCTAAAAACGTCCAAAAATCTAAGAAATGTCCTACATACTAGAAATGTCCTGAAATCCAAAAAACAAACTGAAATCCTAAAAATGTCCCAAAATACTTTAAATATCTAAATATCTAAGAGACGTCCTAAAATCCTCGAGACGCCCTGAAATCCTGGAAATGTTCTAAAATCCCAGAAATTTCCTAAAATCTTAGAAACGTCCAAAAATCCACGAAACATCCACAAATCTGAGAAACGTCCAGAAATCCATGAAACAACCTTAAAACCCTAGAAATGTCCTAAAATTCCAGAAATGTACTAAAATCTGAGAAACGTCCTGAAATCCCAGAAACAGTCTAAATCCAAGAAATGTCTTAAAATACGAGAAATTTCCTGAAATCCTACAATCGTCCTAAAATCTCAGAAATATGCGAGGAACATCCTAAAGAGGTAGAAACCTGTGGGGCTGCTGTGACGGGCCCCTGACCGCCAGTCATTTTGCAGAAGTGGCCCTCAGGTGAAGCCAGCTGAGTGTCTTTGCTTTAGAGGCTGCAGAGTTTTGCAGTAAATGAGGATGAATGAGGGAAAGTGAAACAGGACTTCACCTTTCGTGTTCGAATCAGTTTGTGATCTCTGAACTCCGTCAGCTGAGTCCTCAGCGTGAGGTCGGAGTTCACCAGGAACGCCTCTCGACAGCGCTGGTAGAAATCCTGGAATGACAGTCCTGCACACAGAGTGATAAAAAAACATTACAGTCACACAGAAACACATTTTAGTATAAATCTGGACAGCACTTTGAAGTTTTGAGTGTGCACCTGTGTATGAAGGGTTGTCTTTGTTTTCCAGCTGGAATTTCACCAAAAGTTTGAAAATTCCTCTGAAAAAAGAACGGACACAAAATCATGAAGCAATTAATTCATCACTTAAATGTGCATTATGTGATTTTCTGCTGTTACGGGTCTCTAAATCAAGACAGCAACAAAAGACGGAGCGATACCATCATCACTGCAGCCACTTCTCTTTAGGGTTTATTGTTCAGATGTGGAGCCGAATTATCTGCAGAGGTCTCTTCCTCTCCAAAACACTCTGATCAGGTGATTTCAACCAGTAAAAACGCTAATAAAATCAGTTTTATGTATAAAATTTTTAAGCTGACAACAGCTGACTCATTGTGGAGGGGCTGCTAGCCCAGTGACTACCAATGTGTTTCTGACAACATGAGATCAAGACATCTGATGACTAAAACAATATAAAAATCTTTAAAAATTACATGAGTGTAAGAAAAAGTGGCTTTAAACGGGACAAAAAATACATTTCAGTCAGTTTCTGGTAAACAACACAAAAGGTAAAGTAAGTATCTATCCATCTATTAATATATTATATATTTGAATGCACAAGGGTCACTACCGAGCAGCTACAGAATGATATTAAAGCAAACAATATATGTATATATACATTTATTATTAGAGGTGCTCTTGGCTCTGAATATAATAATTATATCACGGTGTGTGTGTGTGTGTGTGTGTGTTACCTCGCATTCGGTGTCAAGCTGCGCAGCACATGCGTGAGGGAGGACAGAGCGAGAGCGCCAGTCTGCTGCACGAGGAGCGAGTTTTCGTACGACGTTTCCTCCGCGTAGTGCTGGAAGGTCACACACTCCCACCACAGCCAGTTAAACTGGCTCTGCTTAAACTGGTCCCACACTGGAGACACAGGAGGAAGACTCAGCTGCAAAAAGACATTTATATGTAACGAACACGGCGGCACGCACACTTACAAACACCCACCCAGTGGAGCGTTGATGTGGTCTAAAGAAGCCACCAAGTGCAGGTTGGGCAGGGCGGCCAGCTGCCCCAGTGCACTCTGGGTCTTCTCTCCTCGCAGCATCGGCCCGTCGATATTATGGATCAGCAGGTAGACGTGGAGATCTGGGCCTGTGAGGACATGCTTCTGTTAAAGACAGAAATCAAACACAAGCTGAGGACAGGAAGGACCGACAGACACACTCACTGTCTTTGAGGGTCTGAGCGATGTACTGGATCTGGTCTGAGGGGGTCCGGAAACTTCCCTGGTGATCCAGAACCTCACAAGTCAGAGCATTTAAGATCTGCAATAAAAGCAAAATACGATAAGAATAAAAGAAAAAAAAATCTACATTTATCAGTATTTCTTAAGCTCCTTTAGACCAAAGGCTGCCAAATAACCGAAACCACCAACGAGTTTGTCTGAGATCAGCGTTAATCCCGCTGATCTCCATCACACCAGGATATTTTGAAGATATTTATTGAATCCAAAATCACCTGCAGTGCACCTGGTTCAACTGGCTGGATGAGGTGGGATGTGGGAGAAAGTAGAGAATAATTTCCCTCCCGAGTCGGCACTTAACTTTCTAATTATATTATATTAATAATAATAATAATCATTTAAATTGCTGTAATAATTGCTATAATAATAACAGGGTGAAAAGTGCACGGCTACAATAATGGTAACATATATAACATACAATCACAATAGACATAAAAATAATAAATGTAATTTATGATGGCATGTAATGTTACACAAATACTGCAGTTTCTGTACGTGGCGATAACAGTCATATGTGTGTATATGAACCGTGGAGGCGTGACTAATAAAAGCAGATAGATTCGTTTTGTATACTGACCGATTTCAGAGTGATGGACGGGAAGAATCCGTTGATCACGAGGTGAACTTCCTCAGCCAAGTGAGACTCGCGGAAATCCTCCAGCAGAGATTTTTTGCTGCCAAGACCGTAGACCAGCACGCTGAATCCCAACCTGCGAACACACACACACACACACACACACACACACACACACACACACACACACACACACAGTCTCTATATAAAGACAAACAACATAACAGCTCCCCCAAACTGACGCTTCTCTCTCTGGATCGCCCCCTGGTGTCTGTCTGCGGTATAGGTCATAAAGCCCGCCCCTCCATGTTAGTGAATGGGACAAACTAAAAACTCAGAGTATATGCCAAACAATTTTTTTCCAAAAATTGTTTCTGTCACTGAAGGTAGTTCTCATCAGCCTGATGTTTGTTAAAGTGTTTGTTTTTATTATGAGTTTGGTTTTAATGAGTTATTCAATAATACAAAAAGGGGATTTTGTGCAATGATTGACAGCTTTGACAGCCAATTCATGCCCTTGCATGAATTAAAGATCGTCCATCTTTATTTACAGTCTATGATCTCGCACCACATTTCAAACATCACAAAAGAAAAACGGATTAAAGAGCAGACTCACTGCAGCTGTAACATCCATTTGCTAAAGTGCTTTGTGTGTTTGTTGTGGAGCTGCTGGATCTCCTCTGAGCAGCAGGAAGGTTTTCCTTCCAGAAGCTGGACCAGCGTCTCCTGCAAACACGAAATCAAGATTCAGTAACACAGAAACACAGTTCATTCATTACATGTACGACCCTGGCTGTTTTGTACCGACCCTGTCCAGTTTCGGGGTGTGTAGACGCTCCAGCGTGCGGTCAGACGTCAACACCTTTGAGCTGCCATGAGCTTCGAAATACTCCTCGACCATACTGGGCTGACTGCGGGCTTCGGAGACGCTCTTGCTTCTCTTGGCGGGAGTCTTGTAGAGAGCTGAGCCTCGACTGGGCGTTTTGGGAGTCTTCAAGTTCTCCTTGTCCTCTTTCTTTACTTTCTGCTCTTCTTCCATCCCATCTTCATCCTCCTCCTCGCCGGAGTCAGACGGCGACAGATCGCTGTCGCTGTCAGACCGCATGCTCGGAGCTGAGAGAATCAAACAGCTTAAATCAACTTTTATGTATCTTAAAGGAACATTTCACACACAAAATGACCTTCTGTTAGGTTTGGGTGTAACTACGAGATATCGTTCAACACAACATTGGTTTCCACGACAACTGTTCTAATCAGAATCAGCTTTATTGGCCAAGTATACTCACACAAACAAGAAATTTGACTTCAGTTAGCTTTGCTCACAATGTCCAGGAATTAAGTGTTAAATATAAAAAGAAAATAAAAACAGAAAAATATAGTTTTAAATTTTACATATGTACAAGCCCTAACTTTAAGTTAGTCCACGTGTTCACGATAACGGAGCAATATTTTATGAATTTTGCACTATATTCTCATTCTTTTACTTCTTCTTGCTTTTTCTGTGTTTCCCTGCATTGTTGTAACATATCAAAATAAAAAAGTAACAATGTGCTTTAGATGCTGGACGTAATAACCCACGTACGTTCAGCTCATGCTGTCTTCACACCATAGAGACAACGTCATTATCGCCAAGTCGCCGTTCAGTTTCAGAGAGAAAGGTGTTCGCACTCGTTCGCAAAAATCCCTGCAAATGTTTTGCCGATTCTTTGGGTTTAATCCAAAGGAAAAAGAAAAGAAGAGAACGTGATCAAAGCGATCTGTCAGCTGTGCAACAAACAAACCGGGACTGAGGATGGAAACGCCACAAGTCTGCGCAACCATCTCAAAATCCCCTTTCTCTTGCACGCCGCCACGGTGAACGCAAACCCTTCGTTCATCGTGGCGGCGTGCAAGAAAAACAAAGTTTTCTGCACGAATTCACCGTAACACAGGCCGAGTAACTGATATACAAATAATCACACTGTGGGTGAAATATTACTTTAAATACTCCAACAATAAAACAGTCTACTTTTATTGTGATGGATGTTTACAAGCGTTAGTGATTATTTATTAGGTTACTATTTATTTTTTCCTTCCTTTTATTTCTGTAAATAATAAAAATTGCAGATATTTGTTGTGAGATGTGTGGATGTCTGTATATATGTTTAATCAGTTAGAGTATAGCTTTAAATAAATAAAGAAGCTGGTTAATTAAAATTCAGTGACTTACTTCTGATTTCTTTTCGAATATGTAAACCAAGTCTTTATTTTGTTTTATGTTTTTTATTGTCTGTAAATATTACTTTTTTTGTCTGTCTGCTTGTTTGTATGATCATTTCTCTCTTTTCTTTATTGTTTGAGATAAATCAAATAAAAAAATCAGGGTACACTCACTCGTTATTCTCTTCCTGAGCCTGTGGGGTGTTGTGGAGACAAACTGAACCTTTTTGTTCTGTCAAAAAAAAAAAAAAAAACAGGTAACACTGATTTAAAAAAAAACATCCCACACACCTCGAGTTGCTGAAAAATGTCATGAATATGAGAAATCGAGTAAACAAATGAGTTCAGGTCTCACCCTCTGTGGTGTCCTGCTGTCCCCTCTGTGGGCTGGTCAGGGAGAGACAAAAATGGATTTAATTGTTTGCTTCATGAAGAAAAGACCGAAAAAAGAAAGAAATAAAGAAACTCTGCTGAACTCACCGCGGCTTGATCTGGTGGGAGTCGAGGGTTCAGCGTTGGGGGTCGCGCTAAAGGTCACGCTTTTCCCGGGAGTCCGAGCCAACTCGCTCGCTTTTTGCAAAAAAAAGACAAAACAAAATAAGTTAATAACCATCTTATAAATGCAGCTGATGTCAGAAAATCCCAAAAAGGTTTGTGTTTGTGTTTGTGCGTTTAAAGGAGAACGGAGGCTCACCGGTCTGAGCCATGCTGTGTCCACGTTTGGCTTTCTGAAAGGTGAAAATGGAGGATCCAGCCACTCTGTACATACCCTCCTCGTCTTCTGTAAAAACAACAAAATGACGCAGCTGAGATGTAACTCGGGACGTCACGAGGACTGATACGCTGCCGCAAAGTCGACGCCAAAATACGGTACCCAACAGACGATAGCAGACATGTTCAAAGTCCAGCCGGGGACAAATGTGACTTTGTTTTAAACAGCCTTCGATTTGTCTTTCAAAATATACTAAAAGATTTGCATATTATTGGTTAGTAGAGCCCGACTGAGATGGGATTTTGGAGACTGACTTTAAAAAATTCACCGATAACTGATACGGCGACTGATATATTGAATTTTATAGCTGGAATGAAAACAGATCATTTCGATGTGGTTTGTGCTCTGATTTTGCAGCGATATGACATGCAACATTACTCAGAAGGCAGCTTTTTAAACAAACATTTACTCTTTTTATTTAACAATTAACTTAATAAACATTACACACAAACAAAAATAAAGAATAAATCAGAATAAAATACACATCAGTGCTGTTTGATCTTTGCTGACCATTTACATAAAGATAAATACAATAGAATAAATAGCTAAATAAGCATCAGTACAGTTCAGTATCAGTCAATTACTGATCATTTCTGAACCACCCAAGCATCATTTTCTGAATTATATGCTCTGTAAAAATGTTTTCTTATCGGCGAATAACGGACAAAACAAGATTTGTAGGAGCTGACCTGGAAATTCAAAGATTAAACGAAAAATATACAATCTTGCCAAAACGTATACCATATGTGTGAACCCGGCCAAAATGATCAAAACATGAGAATGAAAATGTTCAAACTGCACTAAACCATCCCTCAGGGTTTAACTTGGTAATAAACTGAGTTTGTACTAAACGGCAGCTGCGTTTTGTTTGTGTTATTTAGCAGCAGAGTGAATAAAGATTTAATAAAAATACAGACAAAAATAGAGCTGAAAAAACTGACCGGTAGATTATGGGTTAGGTATTCAGGAATAACAGTTGCTTCACTCACCTTCTGCGTTGTCTGCTCCCAAAGCTTGGACATAATCCTGCTGGTCAAGGACTCCGTTTTCGTCCCCATCATGTTCTGCGTCCTCTTTGACACGTCGTCCAGCTGGACTCTTAAACTTTACCATCTTCTGAACAGCTCCACTGCTGCTCTGCACATCTTTAAATTCATACACAGACAGACACAACAGTTAGCGGAGGAAATACTCGTGTCCTTTACTACAAAAAAGTACTGATACCACAACAGGAAAATTCTCCACTACAAGTAATAATAATAATAATTTATGTTCTTATTATTATGTAGCACCTTTAAAAACATTTACAAATCAAGCGAAGCAGAGGCAATAAACAGACCATATAACAGAAGCCAAACAAGAGATCGCTTTGTATTTTTTTGTTTTACTTTCTCGTTCACTTGTTTTTTGTTTTGTTATTGTTTTTGTTTGTCTGGGTTTTTGGGGCAATTTTTTCAGGTAATTTTCTTGTATTTTTTTACATATTTCTTGCTAACCTCTGGGTCATTTCTGCTTTTGTTACTCATTACTTTCCCATGTTTTCAAATAAAATAAAGTTAATTTGATCTCAAGATTCTCGAGATTCCTTTGTCATTTTTATGCTTCAGATAAAAATGAAATTGTGTTTCACACATCCACCACCTAATAATTCAGTGCAAGACCATAAAAACTGTGAAAATAAGATCATTAATAAATGAGCTAAAATGATGCTAAAATAAATAATTTCATCATATTTCCATCTGTGTGGGCCTGTCCCAAATATAAGCCAGCTGAGTTCACTGATTTAAGCAAATAATAGCCCGGGCTATTAATTGAAATTTTAAGGAAGTTGATAATATGTAAATAATTTTGCAGATTAAAAAAGGACTAATACTATAAATACGTTTCTAAAATATAATAAAAATAAAATTAAAAAATTTTTTAAAAAAAAGAAAAGAAAAAATTATTTGACATGCCTCCCCTTTTTCGCACCCCCCCCCCCCCCCTCCCATAAATACCGAACAGTCCCTAAGCAGAAGTGAAGTAATGGTTTTTACCCTCCAGTTTGTCCACGATGTGCTCCAGAGCATCTCCATCCCCGACAAACTTCACCTCCAGCACACTCATCCTCACTGAAACACAAAATCATATCCACATAGTCTCTGAAACACAACACTGAAAGACTCAGCTTCTCTCGTGTATGGACTTCACAGCTTTAATGCAGTTTTGTCTCTGTCCTCTGTCCCTCTGAGGACAGTCGGAAACAGCAGTCAGCGGCACATTAACGTCAAAAAAGAAAAGCGGAACACTGACGTTAACTAACGTGTCCAAACTACGGAAACGTACCGGTTAACGAGTCCGTATATTTCGGTGAAAATGTAAACAAATCTTTTATAAACTGAGAGCTGCGCTGTGGGCTCGTGTGACAACTTTCCGCGCCATCCTGCTGGATTTTTTAAACCACGTGACAGGTGAAAAGTCACGCGCTGGCCAATCAGAGCGTTATTTGCGATGAAAACTACATTTCCCATGATGCACTTTGCACGACGCTTCCCAATCCAATATATATATCTATATTTTATTGATCATTTTTCAAGATAAACAGTACACTGGAAAAGAGTAAAGTATATTTAACAAAAAACAGAAACATGATTATTTTAGTCGTGAGTCTGAAACGATTTTAAATATACATACAAGAAAAATAAAAACAAAAGGAAAACAAACAAACATAAAATAGATACAACAGAAAACAAAACAAAAATCCAGATAACATTACATTGTACTAGGGAGAAATAAACCAAAAATACATACAGCTTATTTGTTTTAATTAACCCTAACAAAGCATTGAGCGTTTTAAAAAAATCCAAAACCATTTGCCATAAAAGAATAAAAAATAATGAGATAAATGATAGTTGATAATAATTATGTTAAAAGTGTCATTATATGTTACTGTTGTAGTTAAAGTGGGTTTTTTTTTCACGTATTCATTATGACATCTATTATAGAAATGTGCATAAAACGTTTGGATCGGGTTAATTAAATTCCTCTTATATTTTCTCTTAATTTTTAGGTAAGAGAAAATTTAAGAGAAGTAAACTCCAGATGCACCAAACGTTCTTAACCATACAATTTTGCTCCCACCAAAATAATGAAGGTATACTGTTAAATAAACTTAAACAAAGTAAATGTGATTTCAGAGAAATGTTTTTAAGTATTAAAAGTAAACTGCACATGCAAAAATGTTTTAATACATTTAATAAATCCAAAATATTTTTTTAAAAATTAAAAGGCAAAGCAGCAAGTCCTCATACACATAGTTTATATGAAAAGCTGGAATCATGAGATGTTTTTTTTTTTCATAAAAAATGACTATTTCGACCGGTTTAAAGATTACAAAAATAGTTGCCAATTAATTTTCTAAAAAAGTGACTAAAAGTTTCAGCTAGACTTAAATATTTCTGTACACAAAAATCTTAATTTGTAAAGGAGTTATATAATAATAGTACTGGAAGTAAAACATGCAATATTTCGGGAGCAGAAGTGGCATGAGATCAAAATACTTAAGTAAATGAATAAATGTACTAAGTTACATTCCAGCACTACTCAGCAAATGGACACACAGTAACTGAAATTACAGTAATTTGGATTAATGCACCAAGTATAGAAGTATTTCTGCCCTGAACTTTAATGATTCATTTATCATAATTACTCTGAAACATTATCTTAATTTGAATAAATGATATTCATGCATTCTTTAAATATTCCTCTAATGTGAAACTTATTTTTTCTTACGCAGAAAGATGTTTTTCTCTTATCTTGGTCTGAGCGCTCTTGACCACTCCTAAAATTTTTTTACCTAAGCAGAAATAATAAAACACTGGTGAATCCCAAAAATTAATAGGTACTAACAAAATAAAAACAAACTGGATACGAGCAAAATTAAGAGAAAATGTGTTCCTATATCGTTTCTTGCATGATGCAGACACAACACGTTAAGAAAGCTTTTTTTATTTAATCATTTAAAAGAATAGATGCGTATTTTTTCTATATTTTCCACAATGTTGCTTCAGATTTTTTTAAAAATTGGGAATAAGTCTACAAAAAGTCCATAATCTGCGGTTTTGAAAAACCTTTACACTGATACGTTTGGAATGAAGTACAGGTGACACGAGCAGCTCCAGGAAACGCTCCTGCTATCCTAACACGGCGAGCAGCCGGCGAGCTGCTCACCAGCCACGTGTCGGCGTCCACTTCCCCAGCAGGTGGCCCTCAGAGTGCACATGGTACACGGGATGCATCGCTGCAGCTGCACACGACTGTAAAAACGAACAGAAAAACGATGAAATAAGACGAGAAATAGAAGCAGCACAGAATTAATCTCTGCAGCACCAACAAATGTGATAACATAAACGTGACACAAATCTGCAGCTTTTAATCTAATAATCCCAGAAATATAACACATTTCTCAAATGCATTAAAGCAGTCGCCTACACGAAATAACCTGCAAATGTCCAGAGAAGACATCTATACGACATCCAGAAAAGACATCTATGCAACATCCAGAAAAGACATCTATACAATGTCCAGAAAAGACATCTATACAACGTCCAGAAAAGACACCTATACAACGTCCAGAAAAGACATCTTTACACCCAGAAAAGACATCTATACAACGTCCAGAAAAGACATCTTTACGCCCAGAAAAGACATCTATATGTTGTCCAGAAAAGACATATTTACATCGTGCAGAAAAGACATCTATACGATGTCTAGAAAAGACATCTATATTACGTCCAGAAAAGACATCTTAACGTCGTCCAGAAAATACATCTAAACTACGTCCAGAAAAGACATATTTACGTTGTCCAGAAAAGTAATTTATACAACGTCCAGAAGAGACATCTATATGACGTCCATAAGACACATCAATACGTTGTCCAGAAAAGACATCTATACTCTGCCAATGGATGTCTGTTGTGGACATTTGCAGGAAATTTCATATTATGTTTGTAGAATCCAACTGCTACAACGTTTGTGGGATTATTACATTAAAAGCTGCAGATTTGTGGTACCTTTGTGGTTTATTACGTTTGTGGTTTATTACGTTTGCGGGTGTCACAGTGCTCCACATTTATCTGGACTCACGTGGTAGGGGATGAGTGTGAGCAGAGAGCCCAGCGGGTATTTACTGTAGTCCAGCGGTCCTGAGAGGGGCTCCACTCTGCCGTGCTCCTGGGTCATCGACAACAACCTGAAGCGAAACGTATTTATCAGATCTTCAGTCACTCTGACGTTCAGCACTGAGAGTAGAGCAGAGAGCAGAGAGCTTTACTTGAGGTTTGGGTGTCCTTCAATCACAGCGGATCCAGAGGGAAGTTTTCCAGCTCCGTCCAGACTGAGAGCAGAAACGAGTTTAAAGACAACGTGAAAACAATAAAGAGCTGCAAAGATGATATAAAAACATCAACAGTGTAGTACTTAGTTTAAAAAAAGTGGTATTTGCTCTAGTTGGTGAGCAGCTCAAATGGGTTTCAATGGTTTTTTTGTTTTTTTACACTTAACAGTACGAATGAAACAATTCAGTTTCCACCAAGTATTTTAGATTAACTGCAGGAGCTGAGCTGGTAATTCCAAGATTAAACCAAAATACATAATCTCGCCAAAATTATTAAAAGAATGAAGAATGAAAAGCGCGTAAAAATGCACCAAACAGCCAATAAGGATTAATAATCTTCTTTAAGTAGCTAAAGCTATTAAATAAATGTATTGTGGTAAATAACATTATTTTTGCCACTAAATGTAGCAGAGTATTAGCAAAAAGTTGCATAAAATGGAAACACTCAAGTAAATACCAGCTACCTCAAAAGTCCACTTAAGCACAGTCCTTGAACAAAATGTGCAAACACCTTAAACATTTGTTTGGCACAGAGCTTATTTTCTGTGATAATCCAAAAATCCCGTAGGCTTTTTGACAAGGGAACAAGGGTGAAGCTGACTTCCAGGTTGGCTTAGGAAAACAGAAAACGTCATCCCCACAACCCTTAAATAAACACGAAGGTACCTGAGTCCAGCCCATCCACAGTCGATCAGGAGCTGGTTCCTGTGAGGACAGTGTCCGATGACTCTCGTCAAAACCCTCACAGCCACGTCCTCCAGACTGCATGAGCCAATCACAGACTGCTGCACGTCTACAAGACAGCAGACGAAACAGCAGCATCATCACCGCTGAATGTGAGACTCTTTCAATACACAAACTTCAATCAGCAAACACCATTAACAAACTAGTGCACTGATACAAATGCAGAGTCACATACACACCGTAGAAGACGTAGTTTCCAGGATGCACCTCGCTGAGCCGCGCCATGTCTTTAACTGGGTGACTACAGGAAGGGGTGGAGCCGATGCTGGACTTACAGGTGATGCCAGCAGCCTTCAGTCTGAAAACAAACCCAGAGAAGTCTGTGGTGAGTCCATCTAGACAGCAGTTCACGAGAAATAAATGTAACGTTTTATTTACTTAAAGCTGCATTAACTCAATTTTAGGCCACCTGGGTGCAGTAAAACAAGCTGCAAACAGTGGACGTTTGTGTCAAATTTGAGAAGAATTCCCTCATGGTCTTCTTGGGATATCATCTTCACGAAAATGAGACGAATGTTAAGTCACAGTGACCACTGACCACGAAGAATAATCAGTTCAATCCTGAGTCCAAAAGAACGTTTTTTGCACATTTGAAGAAATGCCCTCAAGGTTTTCTTAGATTTAGTGTTCACAAGATTGAGACAGAAGAGGTCACAGTGACCTTGACTTTTGACTTTCAATCACCAAAATTACATCAATTCATCACTAAGTGCATATGGACGTTTGTGCCAAATTTGGAGAAATTCCTTTAAAGCTTTCCTGAGATATCACGTTTATAAGAATGAGATGGATACAAGATCATAGCGACCTCTAACCACCACTTCATTATAAAGTCCAAGTGAATGTTTTTGCCAAATTTGAAGAAGGTTCTTTTGAGAAAACAAGTTAACAAGAATGAGAAGGATGCAACGTCACAATGACCTTTACCTCGGACGTTTTAACTAAATTTAAAGAAACTCTCTTAAGGTTCTCTTGAGATATTGTGTTCACAAGAATGACATGGATGCAAGGTCACATTGGCATTGACCTTCGACAACCAAATTATAATTATTTCATTCAAGGGTCCAGGTGAGCGTTTGTGCCAAATTAAAAAAATTCACTCAAGAGTCTATTGAGATTACAAAACGAGAATGAGAAGGATGCAAGGTGACATGGTGACTTTGATCTTTGACCACCAAAATCTTACCAGTTCGTCTATGAGTCCAAGTGAACGTTTGTGCCAAATTTAAAGAAATTCTCTTATGGTTTTCTTAAGATATCATGTTTACGAGATTGAGACAGAAGAGGTCACAGTGACCTTGACTTTTGACAACCAAAACCAAATCAGTTCATTATTGAGTCCAAGTGGACATTTGCGCCAAATTTAGAGAAATTCCCTCAGAGTTTTCTTGAGATATCACATTTATAAGAATGAAAAAGATGCAAGATCATAGTGACAATGACCTCTGACCACCAGAATATAATTAGTTCATCACTGAATCCAAAGGACGTTTGTGCAAAATTGAAAGACATTTTGTCATGGTTTACCAGAATGAGAAAGAAGAGGTCATGAAAATAAATTCTTATACTCATTGAGTCCAAGTAGACATTTGTGCCAAATTTGAAGAAATTCCTTCACTGCATTTTTGAGATATTGCAATCACGAGTACATATATACATATGTATGGATGGACAGACAAAAATAAATTAATTGTGCCGGAGAAAATGTTGCACGTATGTTGCATAATTCTCTTTGCCCCTGGTGGTCTTATTTTTTTGGCGTACTTTTCCATGAACTGCAGGGTGAAGTCGGTGGTTTCCTTGGCGACGGCCTGTATCTGCTCCACTCCTCTGCAGTTGTAGCTGTTCCCACAGTGAGCGTACACTCCTGTCAGCTCCACGCCCTCCGTCCCGGCGACGGCCTGAGCTAATCGGAGCGCCCCAGGCTCTGAGTGCGGGACCCCGGCTAAAAGAGCAAAACAGAAGATCGGCAGTCACATGTCGTCCACAGCTCAGCCGCCGCCGATGATGAGCTGCGTGTTTACCTCGCCCGTTGCCACAGTCGAGCTTGAGCCAGACGTGCCAGAGCCGACCGTCCCTGAGCGGTCTCTTTTTGAGCTGCTCCAGAGCGTCAGGATGATCTAATAAAACCTGGAAGAGATCCAGCCGCTCTGACAGAGCTGCACAGCGCTCAACCTACAAACACAAACACACAGGTTAGCGTCACTGGTATTTCGATAATATTTGAGAGAGGACACCAAAGAAATACTTTTAGTTGTTTTATTGCTTCAATCATTATTTGTGTTTTACCTCGAAAACCATGTGTCTGAATTAATTTGTCCTAAATTCACCCCTGAGAAATTAAAATGTGAAATTTCTTTGTTTACAATTTTGAAAAGCTGAATTTGATTTTTTTCAGTGTTGACTAATAAAAATCTAATTTTTAAAATGAAAAATAAAAAATAGTTTGAGCTAAAATTTGAGTGGTAAAATTTAGATCTAAAAATTCAAGTTGGATCATGTGACTAACAGGTTATGCTCTGAGAGGCAGGAAGTTTTGTGCATTCAGGCTTTATTTTGTTGCACCGTTGTTGCCATTTGAAAATTCTCAATTTTGCGACACTTAAGAGGTTTTTTTTTTTCAAAAGGCAAAAAAAGACTTACAGACTCACCGTCTGATGGAGAGCTGTGTTGCTCAAATAGTCACTACGACTTTTGTGCAAGTTTTCTTTAAATTTTTTTAAATTCTATTTATGACAACACACAAGATCTACCATGTTACCAACACATCACAAACCATCAATGTGCCACAAAATGAGTAAAAAATAAATTATTAAAAAAAAAGTAAAAAAAACAAAAACAAAAACTGAACAAATAAAACCAACCAAACAAAAAAAGCTATTTTTTTTGCCTTTTGACTATTTACTCACCTTTGGTTCAGCACCTGCTCCATGTTTGAGCTGGATGTGCGTGCATTTTTTTGCTTTCATTTTTTAATGTTGTCATCTTTTCAGTATAATAATATGATGCTACACAATCAAGACGGTCAAATATAGAACTGGTGTTTTTAGTGTGTGAGTTAAGAGGACCTTATCGAAGGGAAGAGAGTATGCGTAGAGGATGTCATCATATCCGTGGTCGGCATAGAAACAGGCCTCTGCCAGCGTGGAAACCACGATAGACCTCCGTGACCCGCCCGTCATTATGTCTCCACACTCACTGGACATCAACACGAAAACACACCACGCATCAGAGACATGGACATTAGACAGATTGTATGAATGTAATAGGTGTGTAGGTGTGTGTGTGTGTGTGTGTGTGTGTGTGTGTGCGTGCATGTGTTCATACAGGGTTTTGTGGGTCTTCATGTGCGGCCGAAGCTGGACCCCCAAATTCTGACAGCGTTCGATCATCTTCTGGGCATTTCTCTTCACTTTGTCCACATCCACCACCAGAGCAGGGGTACACAGGGCGGAGAGGGGCTCTCCCTCCATACTGGAAACACTGGGATACACACACACACACACACACACACACACACACACTTCTCATGCAATTAAATTCTCGTGCATGACTGGCTTCAGCTCAGTGACTCTTTTCTCATGATAACAAACATACAGTCAGTGGTGGAAGAAGCTCAGTACATTTACTGAAAAATATGAACTATCCCTTTAAAATATAATCTTTAGGGAGCTTTCCCAAGCAGACAACAGATTTTTTAAGCCGTGAAATAAGATAAGATAAGATACAGGATAAATAAAGCAAAAAAACCTCAACATTAACAGTATAAACAAGACACAAAACAGTTAAAAAAATGCTTACACCAGTGGCACATGGATAATTGCACATTGTGATAAATTGCACGTTATAATAATAAAAGGGCATGTTGTGATAACGAAATTGCACAGGTCATCAAATACTAATTTGTAACATTAAACTACTTTACTCAGAGTTCAGACAAGATAAATAAATCGATACAGCATGATACTATTATATTTTTGCATGCGTGCAGCGATGCACTTACACCTGTGTTGTTTTTATTTTTTTCATTCAATAAATTATTTATGTTAAAAATACAAATTCAATTTTTGGTAGCCTTATGGAAGATTTTTTTTCTCAGTCATATAGATAAAATTTACTGCAATAAAAATGACTAAACCCTTTGAAACCTGAGTAAACTGACTGGATTTCTTTCAAAAATTTGGATATAAGTCAATGAGCGACTTAGAAAGAAATGACCCAAAATTAAGCAAGAAATTAGTCAAAAGTTGCAAGAAAATACCCTTTATACATATATACTGTACAACCAGCACTGCTCTCACTGGACTTGTAATTGAAGTGCAAATTTTCACTGGTGCAGTTCCCTCCTTCTATATTTTTTAAACTGCACCTTGTGTTTTTTTTGTTATATTGCACCTTTTTAACACTTTTTTGCTATTTATATTGCTCTTTAGCTGCCTATCCTGAACACTCTCGGCTGCTGTAACAATCCAGATTTCCTCTCTGTGGGGTTAATAAAGGATTATCTTATTATGCATACATATGTACATACATATACATATATAGATACACACACACACATATATGTGTGTATATATATATATAGTTTTTGTTTTCTTCTCTTGTTATTTCTCTTTTACCATCACTATTCACGCTAATCAAACGCTGTCTATTGTGATTGAATGCAAAGGCTGTTCACCTGCACAAGACTCTGTCCTGAAACACCTTGTTTTTGTTAATAATCTTCTAAAATAGAGAGAAAAACAAAAAAAAAAACCCCAAATCCTCGCCGCTAAATGCCTCTCAGTCTCCTTAAATCTCGCCGCACGAATGAAAAGCTGCGTATTTACCGTAAAGTCACGGAGGTTAGGTTAAAAAAGCAAAGTAAAAGTGGTTAAATTTGAGATTTGGTGGCGATTTACCTTAAAACTCCTGAGAAAAGTCCCGAAGTGAAATCCTGAGAGTTTGAGCCATGAACGGCCCAAACCTGCGTCCGTCCTTATTTACCTCCGTCACGTGATCGCAGCCTTCCCAAACACGTGATACACATGAATTAACCCTTTAAAACCTGAAGCTTCATCATTTAACTTTAAAAACCTTTAAAACACGATATTAATTTGAAAACAGACATTCAGCAACTTGGCATAAAACTGCCAATTGCAAAAACTTATTATCCAATAAGAGAAATGCCTACAAATTACCTAAAATATATATAGAGAGAAAATCATTAGAACATTTTATATATATTAAAAAAAGGAAAATGACCAGAAGTTATATTTAAAAATACGTTATGATATATTTGAAATTAGGTTAAAGAAAAATGATATTTCCTATTCATGATACTTCACTTTTTTGTGCTAATTTTCACTTCTTTTTTTTTTTTTTCCTTTTTTACTTTTTACAAATATCTTGCTAATACTTGGGTCATTTCTCGTTGCTCATTGCAAGTACCAAAGTCTGTGCAGTTTGGCAGCACATCGTGTTTATGTGATGTGCAGACCTTTGAACTTTGAGCTGCTGACTACAGCAAAATGTATTTCAGTTTATTCACCCTTTGAAAATTATGCAGAATGGCTTTTTGTTTTAAAACCATGGAAAGCAAACAATGAACATTTTTAAATAATCCAAAAATGAGCAAGAAATTTCATAAAAGTCACCTGAAATTAGTCAAACAAAAAACACAAAAAAGTTAAAAATAAATAAATAAAAGAAAAGAAAAAAAACAAGAAACTACCTGAAAAATTACTAAAACAAAAATAAAATTTAAAATGTTTAAAAAAAAAAAAAAAAAAAAAAAACTCTGCTAAATCTAATGCTTACACCTATAAGTTATTTCACATTTTCTAATGGTTCTTTCTGGGTTTTTCATTTTAAGCTATTTTTTAGGTAATTTTCTTGACACTTTGTTTTTTGCAATTTGCAGATCAATTTGTGCCATATTGTCCTTTTTTCTCCATGTCGTGGATGTTTTCACAGCTAAGGTACAAATTTTGTTCGAACAATAAAGTTAAAAGGGGTTCCTTTGTATAAGCATCAGTAGAGGCAAACACAACAGGTGAACAAACATTTTTAAAAAAAATCATCCAATGACATAAATATTAGCATCAAAATATACTTAAAATACCAAAAGTATTAGTACTCATTTTACAGAATGGCATATCCAAATAAATACATATTTTATTATTGGCTCATTATTATTAAAGCAGTAAATCACTTTAGATGATGCAGGTGAATGTGGAGCTAAATTTTACTGCTTTATATACTGTTGGGTAGTTTAAAATCTATAATAATAAATCATATTTTATGAGTTGATTTGGCATTCTGAATTATATTTAATGTCAATTATACAAATCTGCAAGACATTTAATAACTAAAGCTGTCATGTGCAGTGAAAAGTAAACAGAATTACATAATGTGATAGATTAGTCTGAATATACTGTTGAATTTGTTGCTGGGTGTTTGTACAGCAGAGGGAGACAAACACACTGATTTCACCTCCATGTTATTGATAAAAAAAATGGGATTTGAGATAATTTGGGAGAAAATTACAATACAGTACAATAACAATTATTGATAATACATAATAAAAGGATAAAATGTAATATATATGTTTGTTTGTTTTCTTTACATCTTTTCATCAGTAAAATCTTTGCTGAGAGCCACTTCCTTCCTGTTAGTTATTTTAGCCTTTGAAGCTTGAGCAAATTGGCGTGATCAGACCTTTGTAAAAAAGTATAGGAAAATAATCCGTTTTCTCTGGCTTTTTAAAAATAAATTGAATCAAGCAACTGTAATGCAACTAACCCTTTAGAAACCAGAGCCAATTGTCTTGATTTCTGTCAAAAACATTGGAAGAAGGCAACGGACAATGAAAGAAGAAATTACCCAAAAATGATCAAGAAATTAGTAAAAAGTACAAAAAGAAGAAAAAGTGAAATGAACAAATAACCAAAAAACATAAACAACCAGAAAGTAAAAACAAACAAAAAGGCTAAAGAAGACTCAGAAAAAGTGCTTAAAATTATAATTCTGTAACATAATTTTAGACGAGTAATTATTACATTTTTCCCTATCTTTAAAAAAAATAAATAAATAATTTTAATTAATTTTTCTTGCAGTTCGTGGAGTATTTCTTACCAAGTTGTTCACTGCATTTTTGTCCCATGTTTTTGAAAGAAATCACACCAACTTGCTGTGTTCAAAGGTTTAAATATTTGGGAAAGTTATCCAAAAGCAGCACAAGTAAAGTGATGTTTTAAAGGGTTAATTACAAAATGCATGTCACTAAAAAAACATACTAACACACATTTTATATTATGATATCTTGCAAACACAAAAGACAGTGCTGGGGTCACCACATTAGGCTTTATTTGGACTTCATGTTTACAGATTTTGTTTTTTTTGTGTTTGTCTGTGTATTTAACTACAGCAAATGTGCGATTCTCTGAGTGCCCGGGCATTAAAGTGGGATTTTTTTACGCCCTGGAGAAGATATGTGTTGTTTTTTTTAATCCCCTGAACAAACTACAGTAATTACAGCATAACATGATGTAAAAATAAAAAGTTTTGGAACCACTCAGATGGCTTTGTCCTTTATTTCGACTTTAGCACCTTTATGTAACTTTGTGTAAACAGACTGTGAGCGAGACAAAAAGAGAGAGATTTCTTCTGCAAACTGAAAAACAATACAAAATAAAAACTAAATAAAGCGTACAATTATTTCCGTACACATTCAATAATCATACACCTCTCCTCTGCTGTGGGATGTTTCTGACTGTCTTTTGGTTGGAGGTTGCTGACCATAGATCTAGAATGAATAGAAGTTAGAAATGGTATTGCGTGTCTACGTGTTTGTGCGTCAGCTGATGGATTGTTTTTCTAAATTTACCTTCACCTGTGAGAACAGGATACGCCTCAGTGCCTTACACCCAGTAACGATAATGACCACAGAGGTTTGCTGACGGCTCTGTGTGTGTGTTTTTACGCTTCTTGTCACTCTATGGGTTCTAATGCTGTGGTGCAGAGCGGCACAGTTCCTCACTAGCATATCCAGCGGATGAAGCGCTCAAAGAACGCCGCGTTGTTCAGCATGGAGTAGTCGCTTCCTCTGAAGATGGCGGAGGAGTCTCCTAGCGACACCTTCCGCAGCACCTCTTCGTCTGTCTCCGTTCCCATGGCGATCACCGTGGGGACACCCTCGGCTCGCCTCATGGAGGTCACGCCCTCGTCCAGCTGGTCGAGGCTCGTGATGCCGTCAGTGATGAACACGAAGGCCAGCTCAGCGTTGCGACGAGACAAACGATCTCCCGTCTACAAAAAAAGAGGAAACGTTAAAGAGGGACTGTTCTTTATTTATCAGAGGAGAGGACATTTTTCCTCAACCCTCTCTTCACCATAAATTAGTTATTAGATTAAAAAAACAACCTTTAAAGTGTGAAAGTTAAAAATTAAACCAAATCCTGGAGTAGAAAAAAGTGCTGGTTGGTACGTGGAAACTTTTTATTTTTGGAAAAAAAATAAATGATACATAAAATAAAGTGATTTGGATGAAAAGTCACTTTTATAAGCTGTTTTTTTGTCTTTTGGGAAGGAAGTGTTTGTTTTACATGTGTCCAAGTACCGTCAGAAATGTGAAAATCCAACCAATTTCGATTTTAAAGTTTCTTGCTATGATAAATGGTATATTTTTTTTTTACTTTTCAAGGCATGTTTACTTTAAAAATCTAAAAAAAAAAAAAAAAAATTTAAAAAGAAAACATGCTGCATGCGCAGTAGGCATCTCTGCAGGAGCGTTTGCAAGAGTGACAAGAAAACACACCTTCTAAGCAGCAGAAGTTATAGAGTGTGGCAGAAGTATGAGAGAAGCGGGATAAAATAGTGACGACTGAGTAAATCTGAGAGTATTTCGAGCAAGTTTTTGGAGTTTTGTAGACTGTTTGGTTTTGTCGTTGTTGGAATTGGTGTTTGGCAGAAATGAGTCAAATGTAGCTGCTGTTTGCAGGTCAGCATCATATACGAAGAAGAATACGAAGACATTATCATCATAGATGTATTAACCCTGTTGCTGATGAAGGAGGAGGCTGCACTTTACTGAGCAGTTTAACACAATACTAGATGGTGTTTTATTTGAAGACTTAATTACAGTACTAAGTATATTTACACTGTAAAAGTACTTGTATGTCCCATCACTTGTTTGAATCCTGTTGTCATTTAAATAAACCGTTTCACTGGGTTCAGGGTTTTCCAGTTAGGCAGAGCTTATTCACATTGTTTACTAGAAAATATGTTTTATTATTGAGTATTCATAATTAAACTTTAAATGATGAAATTTTAAGTAATTTTATATTCACTAACTTTTAAAATCGAATCACAAACTTTTGAGATCCAACGTAACTAACTTCTTCATTTAACATACATTTATTATTGGCAAAGTTTGCAATTTAAAACATATTATATTATCTTTTAAAACTTTAAAAACTTCAAAAACTACTTCACGGGAAATGAAACACCAAGAAAATGGAGGTTTTATGGTGCATGTGCTAACGGAGATTTCACTGCAGCACAGGTGCATGGTTTTTTTTCACTGCAGCACAGGAAGTCACGCCCAGATCTTACTGAGCATGTGCTAACGGAGGTTCGTATGTCTGCAGCTTGGCAGTCCAAAACAAGCACAAGTGTTTTTAAATACCTGAGGTTTCACCATGTTGTTGACAGCATGGATGATGGCGCTGCCCAGAAAAGAGGAGGAGTCCAGGTAGGTGGTCGCCGCCAGCGCGTTAGAGATCAGCGTGAGGTTGTGTGTGAGCTGGAACTCCACCTGCTGCTCTGAAGGTGTGCCGTACTGCAGCAGAGCGAAACGCGCATTCCTCTCGTCCTTCGGGCCGCTGGCCAGGGTGAGGCGGCGAGCCACGTTCTCGATAAACTCTTTGGCTCTGCGGTGGTTCTCCAGGCCCATCCTCTCCGAACCGTCCAGCAGGAACACCACATCCACCGGCCGCTGAACGCAGCTAGCCACTGCAGGCTCTGGAGGAGACACACACACACACAAACACAAACACACACACACACACACTCACAAGTTTTAAATCAAACACGGTCTCAGAGAGCTGCAGCTGGAACACAGATGCTCCGAGGTAAAAGCCAGCAAAAATACACCGTAAAATAATATTCTTTCATAAATGCTATTTCAAGCTGATTTCGTCTAAAACAGTGATACTCAACTTACAGCCAGCGGGACAAATCTGGCCCCTGATAGGGTGTCGGGCGTTGGGTGCTCCCCCCCAACCATTTTCTAATTCACAATAAAAACAAGGTGATGCACACTGGGAATTGATTTTGTACTTTCAGTATACATAAGGCGGCAGAGTGCATGAAACAACATCAGAATAGAGCTCGCTGATCAAAAAAGTGCCAGTGGAGTCCTAGAAATGTCCTAAAATCCTCGACACTTTGTAATATCCTTAAAATGTGCCAAAATCCTAAAAAGATTCAAAAGTAAGAGAAAGATCCCCGAAACCTAGAAACTTCTGAAAATCTCCTTGAAATCTCTCAAAACCCCAGAAATGTCCTAAAATCCAAGACATGCCCTAAAATCCTAGAAATGTCCCAAAATCCTATATATGTCCTAAAATCCTCAAAACGTCCTAAAATCCTCAAAACGTCCTAAAATCCTAGCAATGTACTGAATTCCTTCAAAACTCTTAAATCTCACAAATGTCATAAAATCCTCAAAAGATCCAAGCAAAGTCCTAAAATCCTTGAAAACTCTTAAAATCCTAAAAATGTCCCAGTAACATGTATTGGCCTGCTGCGACTGGCCCCTTGGCCTCCTGTCGTTTTGAAAAAGTGGCCTCCGGGCAAAGCGAGTTGAGTATCTCTGCTCTAAACCTCATATGAGCAGAAATCACTTTTTTTTCAGTTTGCTCTATGAGTTTATTCTCTTGAGATTTAAAAAACGTGAATACATTTCACAGCAAAGTTCACATCAGCAAGTTTCAGTCACAGAGCTAAACATTTGGTTAAAGCCGCTCTGTAGTCATTTTCCTCTAGTCATCATACAAGCCAAGCCACATGCAAAAAAAAACCATGCACCAATCAAGGGCATAACATACAATGTTTCCTTCATCGCCAATGCCAAGTCAATTAACCAAACATCCACATACACCAACGCCTGACTCATACAGTATACTGTGACATGTATAAACCCAGATATTTTCCACATGTCACGGCCTTTTCACCAGCATGACTCATTCACAGAAGAAAAAGTAAAGGCCGTAACCATGGATATGTGCAAAACAGCAAAAAAAAATGTCATCAGAGTGATTCAGCGAGCTCGTGATTCACAGTGGAAATGAGGCCTCATCAAAGAGCCTCTGTACGCCAAACAGGAGCAACATGAATGGCTCTACAGACCAATCTGCATCCAACAAATGGACGACATCCGCTTTCCATGAGAACGGAAAACGCCGCTCCACTGAAGTGGAAGAAATGATATGTATCATATTTATAACAGACATAGTTTTCTGAGAGGCAGCTCCATGTACGTTAGAGGAATACTTCATTCGCAAAATGACCATTTATACATAATTAACGCAATGAATTTGCGATGAAAACTTAGCTTTTCTCACATGTCCCCTTGAGGAACAAAGAATCCAAAAAAGGCAAATGTTCTTAATAATTTGAAGTCATAGAGTGCTGCAGGGATGACGTTTTTTGTAGGAACATAAGTTAATGTTGCCCTGGTTCGCTTACCAAAAAGTCTATGGGATTTTTCCATTGGATTTCAGATTTCTGCAGAGAATAAGCTCAGTTGTTGTTTATGACAGAAAAAGAGAGAGTTGACTAGTTGCTCTGTAGACTATAAACAAACGTTGGTCAAAAACTTGTGTCGGGTGCTCATTGAAAACGGGAACCAACAGGATAAACAGGAAGGAAATCCTGGCACTCCAAAAATGTTGTGCTCGCCATCAATGTTGCTGCTAGCGTTTGGTCGGATGGCTGTAAGCATTTGAACTTAAAACAAATGGAGATCGCTGCTGTGCGGATTTTGGCTCCAAATGAAGTCACCAGCGCAAGATGGCATCTGGAATATTTGGCTTCATTTTTGTCCGGATGATGTAAACGGATTTGTGTCGTCCATCTTTATATACAGTCTACAGTCCAATCACACACTCTTGCCCAGGGACGCCACTTGGCTGTGCATGAGGCTGTATATACTGACGTGCTGTTAACGTTTTAATGAGATGCATGTTTTTTGGAAGTACTGAGTATACGACCGGATAATTCAGACTCGGGTTGTACTGGACAAGTTGTTTGAGAGTTTGCAAACAAACATTTTGATAAAGTTTTGTTACTGTTAAACGTGGACCACGTCTACGTGAATTGATGAAAAATGTTCACTTTCTTTAGATTCTTTGTTCACCGTGGAGGCATGCGATAAAAGCACATCATTTCCTGAAGAATTCAAAGTATCGTGCAGAGAGAGTGAAATATTCCTTCATTTTAGAACTGTTCTATGAGGAGTGGGAGCATCACATTTTGAATTTTGACCACACAGTTGTACATAAGGCTGCTCTGAAATGCGGACAGGGGCAGCTTCATATCATGCAATCCTTTTGCATCAGCCCAAGGGTATATTGCACTCGTAGAGTTTTGAAAAAATGCCCACACTTTGAATAAAATCTACTCTACGTCCAGCGGTAAGCTTATGAGTTATTGGCGTCCATAATGGCGAGGTAGCATGGTTAGCATATTAGCATTAGCAGAGTCCTATGGCTTTCTCTGGGTCTCCCATAATGTCTCCATAGACATATTTGAAGGAGTCGATGAACAGCTGGGTCCACTGCTGCCTGTCCTCCCCCTGGGCGAGTTTGGCTCTCTGGGCTGTGTACGCCATGGTTGCAACGCCAACCCCGTACTGCTGCTCGCTCAGGCTGTTCAGCAGGCTGGTCACACCCTCCAAAGAGGTGGGGACCACTGAGGGGTTGCCTTCCTCTGACAGTGGCTTCCAGGGGAGGGGGGCTTGCCCCGCTGAGACGCCCCCTCCTGAAACAAGTGGGCGGAATAACAGTGTGGGCGGGGTCCCACAGATACGACGCATCAACACAGCCAGCAAAGAGCCGCAGCTACACCGAGCTGCACTAGACTGCAAGTTTGACCTTGTTTGTTGGTGTAAATTAAATGACTCACAGCAAAGGAAGTAAAAATGATACAACTGTTAAAAAAACAACAACACACACTGACCTTAATTTAAGCCACAACATGTCAGTCGCTCAACATAGCGCAAAGGCGTCAATATGCTCCAAACAAACTAGACATCAGTGTTGTCATAACACGTCGCCTGAAGGCTAAAATGTTTATACCTGTTTGGAATAAACGGTGGCTGAAACGTTTTGAACAAACTGCACATTCAAAACGCTGTGCAAATTCAAAAAATACATGTGCATTAATGTAAAACACAAATGCAAAATGCAATAGTCACAACAGAAATACAAAATGCAGAAGTCATAACACAAACGCAAAAGCTGCAACATAAATGCAAAATGCAAAAGCTGCAAAACAAACACAAAAGCTACAACACTAATGCAAAAGCTACAAAACAAATGCACAAATCTACAAATGCAAAAACTATAACAAATGCAAAAGCTGCAACATAAATGCAAAATGCAAAAGCTACAACAGAAATGCAAAAACTGCAAAATAAATGCAAAATGCCAAGCTACACATGCAAAGCTACAACACAAGTACAGAGATGCAAGGCACGTTAAAGTGCACAAAAGTTTGGCACAGTGCTCTACTCAATGGTATTCATAATGTTGGATTCGGCTGGACACAAAATAGTGATGAAAGAAGCTGTGTGAAGAAGGACAACAGACAAAACATTCTCCCGAAATCCAGCGCTTTTTCAGATGCTGTTTGCCTATTTGGCAAATACTTCATTTGAAGCATATTCACGCCTAAAAGGGGTAGTTCTGTTTTTTTTGCTTATATGCTTATAACGTGGGTTTAAATGCTGAAAATCTTAGAGGAGTAGACAATAAGTGATAAAAAATGTTTAAAATCTTACCTGATTTACAGGGGAGATCAGGGCATACGATGACAGGATCTACAGCAAAGATGAAGACAGAATGTCAGAGAAAAATACCTTTCTATATCAGCTTTATAATCCAGCTTTATAATCCACTAGATGAATTTAGGGGTGGGCGATATATCGAATATACTCGATGTATCAATTCTTGTTCCATGTGTGATATATAAAATGACTTTATTGTGAACATGTATAAATTGTTGCGTTGTTTTTAGTAGCCATAGGTGTTTTGGTTCTCTTGCTCTCTTCTATGGCTCTCTGTCTCTTACAGACACATACACAAAACAGGGCGTTTGCAGAGCCTCAGACAGTGACCATTTAGTCACATTTTGTGACCATGGAGCACTACTGCGATTTGCAAATACTATAAATATATGAACTGGAGAGCTGTTAGTTTGTTGCCCGCTCACAGTGAATAAAGGCACTGATATTGATATCTGTTCAACTGTCTGCTAACGCTAACATCCAACTGTTGAACAGACGCTTGGAGTCCGCAGCAAAACCATCGACACATCGGGTCTGAGACGAGCCAGGTCCTTCAAACTAAAAGCACCATAGGTCCCCCTTTGATTTATTTAATTATAACAATACTTAAAAAAACATCATAATAAAAGTACTTTAACTTCCTTGTAACCCTATTTTATTAAACGTTATTATAACAGTTGTGTATTCAACTTCACTGTATAACAGTAGCTACTTTATTTAACTATATTATAACTGCAGATCATTCAATAATGTTGCATTTTAGTAGTTAACATTAGTTTAAAGGACATATCGAGATATATATCATGTGTTGCGATATAACCTTAAAATATTACAATATTATTTTAAAGCCATATCACAGAGCCCTAGTTGCACTGCACATCATGTGTGCTCCTGTAGTGAGTCTACCTGGGCAGAGCACCGTCTCAATCTTGTCGATGAACTCATCGGCCACCAGGTCTGCAAAGCGCTTCATGCCCAGCACCCGGCCGTCCTTCTGGCAGGCGATGCTCTTCAAACTCTCATTCTCCTCAGCCTGGTCGAACATGTCTCCGATACCGATGGCACTCACATCGACGGACTCTCTGCTCACACAAAAACAAGCAATGAGATGGAACGGTTTTCTTCCCCACAAGTGCTAAATTTCAAGGTGCAGCCACAGCGTCAGCCACCTGCAGAGGTAGGTGAGCAGGGAGTCGTCATCTCTGGGGTCGAAGCGTCCGTCTGTGATGACGACGACGTTGACGGTGGCTTTGGCTCTGCGGCTTTCCTTGATCAGGTTGTCGTAGGCGTACTTGAGAGCAGATGGAGTCCAGGTTCCTCCAGCGATCCACTCCAGGCGCTTCACTGCATCCTGAGCAGCGGAGAGGTCAGCATGTGAGAGACGTGTGTGTGGCACATGGGTTCATACAGACAGGGGCAGGTCAAATTCAAACACTTTCAAGTACGTTTTTTTCAAGCACTCACTATATTCAAGGATGAAATTGTTTTCTCCACAAACATCTGTTGCAAGAAAATTGTGCAAATTTGTAAATGCATGCCTCCAGGGCTGAAAATCAATTAGTATCAACTAGTCAACTGCTGCTTCTTTACTGCCGAATCAAAGCGCAAAACTCGTGCTACGGGCTGACGCTGCTCTGGTGATTTTCAGGCTAGCGAAATATCCCGGCGTCAACTTTTTGCTGGTGTTTACCAACTGACTGGTGCTCATATAGCATTAGTAAATAATTGTGACTGTGCTTTGCTCTCTAGTTGAAAACATTTATATGTTTCATAAAATAATTTATCCTCAATTATATTCAAGTAGTTTTTCAAGGACCAATTAAAAAAAAAAAGTCAGGGTGATGAATTCATGTACCTTAAGCACCTCAAGCACCTTGTGCAAACCCTGATGATGTGAGGTCAGAACCGAGGAAGTTGCCTCAGTTTTTACAAAGGTGCTCCTACATGAGGTAAGCTTACTGTGGCTATTTTGAAGACTTCGGCTGATTTTGTGAAAAATAATCGCAGTCATGGTTGCGCACTATATGAGGGAATATCAGCCATTGTAGCCGTTTGACTAACTGGTGTGTTTTTTTTCTATAATAATGGAGGTCAATGCTACAGAGAAATAAGCAGTATGAAGCTTGACTGCACAAACAGGACTTTGTTGTTGAAGAAAAATATAAAATATAAAATATCTCCAGCCTTATTCTTTAAGATGCTGTGTATGATTGATAAAAGTTGGAAAAACAGTGAGACACATGACTCCCATCTGCTCTAAGTTTGCAGACAGCACATCAGCCCAAATTAATTAAGAAACATCTGGACTAATAAAGAAAAAGACAAAACAACAGTCTGTGCTACACCCTAAAAATACACTTCAAAGCAGTCTGCACACGTGTTTGTGTCTGAAACCTTGAATGCAGCCAGTGAGTCGATCTTGGGGTCGTTGAGCCGGATGGACTGGAAGGTTCCGTTGTGACTGTACTGAACAACGCCCACCCTCGTTCCTGGGAACACACCAAAAAACATGTTTAAACCAGCTTCTCAGCCATCTTTTTAAGTGTATTTTGTTGTTATTGCACAGACTAATAGAGTGCTGTAGGGTGGACGTTATTTTTTGTGGAAGTTAGCGTCACCCTGGTTCCCTCGTCAAAAAGCCTGTGGGATTTTTCCATTAGATTTCGGGTGATTGCAGAAAATAAGCTCAGTGACAAACAAATGTTTGTGATGATTATTTGTTCAGCAAGATTATCTTCACAAATTAACTCCACTTTCAGAATTTGGAAGCCTAAATGCCATCACCACAAGTAAGAAGCTAACGTTAAAAAACAACTGCCTTACATTTCGCATGATTTAACATCGCCACCAAAACTAGGCCGAAAAGCTTTGTTCAGCGTGATGTCCTGTAGTCTCATTTAACCACCTTTTTTGACTTTTTGAAACCTGTTTGCTCATCTGAATGCAGCAAAAGAAAACTAATAATGATCTAGATTTTGGAAGGTTGACTCTTGGATCACTTTTCTTCAGACGCTTTTCAAAGTATTAAAACATTTGAAGCCTGAATGAATGGGTTTGATTTCTCCTTCAAAAACATGCTCATTGCTCCAGAGTCTAATGAGCAACTTTGCTAGAAATGTCCATCAAATTGCAAGCTTTTGTAGATTTAATAAAAATTTTTTTAAAAAGTTAGGGGGAAAATATCCTGGAAAACTTTCACAATCATTGTTATTTTTAAGCACCATCTTCTAGGTCATTTCAGTTTTTCTTTCATTCATAACTTCTGTGGTAATTTTAAAAAACATTTTACTAATTTATTGCAATTTTTTTGTAATTTCCTCTTAAGATGCTCATCGCCTTCTTCTCGTGTTATAAAAAGAATCTAATTTGCTCAGGTTTCAGAGCGTTATCAAAACTACCTCTGTGAATCCTTCCTGCAGCACTCTGTTCTGCAGTCATTTAAGAGGAGAGCAAACGTGTGCATGAACAGCTGAATGTCTACCTGTGTCTGACTGGGGGTCTTTGGCGAGGGATCCCAGTCTGTTGATGGTGTTGATGACAAAGTTCTTCTCCAGGGTGAAGTTAGTCAGACCCACAGACTCTGAGCTGTCGATCACAAACACGATGTCCACGGCTCCGCAGCGTTTCTCACAGTCTGCAGACAAAAACACAAACTGTGACGATCCGACGGCCTCTTAGAGCGTGCTCGGATCACGAATGTAAAGACGGCAGTGAGTAAACTCACCACAGCAGCCGCACGTTTCCCTGATGTAGTTCATAACATCACATTCCTGCAGGAAAAAAACAAATTACATGATTATATCCATCATGTTTGATGATAAAACAGAGGTTTGATGAAATGTTCTTCCCTCAGATTACAGCAAGATAAAATCACCAAGAAATGGTCAAGAAGTGGAACCACCAAAGGCCACCAACATCCACTTTGGTTAAACAAACTTGAGTGAAACTTTAAGTATTTAGTAGCACACTTACACCCTAGATGGACATATTAATGAAAACATGTTATGGACCGCAGACTATGACCTCGCCGGCTAGACTGATCTGATTCTGTACGGAAAGAAAACATATGTTTTGTGACTATAGCTGATCTATCGATGTACATTTATTTTATTTTTCTTTCATTTTATCTTATTTATTTACTCATTTATTATTTTAATAGTTTACTCATTTCTTTCATTTGTCTAATTATACCCTTTTTCTGTATTATCTTTTAAATGTTTGTCGATTGTTAAATGTTAATAATAAACATAACATGAAGACATAATTGAAAGAAAAAAAAAGCAAAGTTCAAGACTTTACATGAGAAACCTGTGCATAATGTGAATATTAACACTCCTCCCACTTGCTCTGCGATGTATATAGTTTTGTTTGGTACCAACAATAAATGTCTGTAAAACACGGCAACTAGGGAAGGCAGTCGAATTTTCATTTTGAAATTTTTATGTCTTTCTGTGTAAAAAATTGGATTTTGATTGAATATATCCTTCACATTATACACTGTCTTGATTCATTAATATACTTTTTAAAATGTATCTGTCCTTGTGTGCGTCTTCTTCTTTACCTGCTAACTTGTCTTTTGGCTTGTACTTTTATTTATTAGCTTTAAATTCTTGCATTTTGCTGTGATTTATTATCCCCAAAACAGGCTTGAAGTAAAGTTTTATTTTATGGTAAATCTCCTCGCTGCCAATAACTATATATTATATATATATATATATATATATGTATATATATATATATATATATATATATATAATAATAAATAATATTAATATTTTAAAAAAAAATTAAAGTCCTTACAGTGAGGCCGGGGTCTCCCTCGGGTCCAGGATCTCCCTGAAGAGAAAGACAATACATAAAATCACATCTTGCCTCTTAACTTTGTTCAGTTTGGGATTTCTAGCAGATAACACTAACAGAAAGCAAACATGTAAAAACAGCAGCTTGGTTGGCATTTCTTCGCTGGATGCAGCTCCCTTTATCGTAGGAAAACACCTGTATTTGTTTGTTTTCCCAGTGTGTGGTCTTTGTACACTTACATCACGCCCAAGATCTCCTCTTGGTCCTCGTAGACCGGGTTCACCCTGAGATCCTGGATCACCCTGTTGGAAAAACAAAAATTAGCATCTTGAATCTTTTGCTCCTGTAACAGCACACACCAAACTACAATGAGGTACTCACTGCTTCTCCTGGAGTTCCTTTATCTCCTGGTTCGCCCTTCTGACCGCAGTCTCCTCTGCTGCCACGAGGTCCAGGGTTGCCTGGGTCTCCTCTCTCACCCTGAACGTCAGCGGGGGAAACTTTTGTCAGCCCGGTGTGTCACTACATCTGGCCAATGTAAAGAGAAAAGCTCGTATACGTTACCGATGGTCCTCTTGGTCCAGGATAACTGAAACCAGGTCTTCCAGGGTCTCCCTGAACAGAGACAAAAGAGACAGTTCAGACAGACTGCAGACCAGACTCGGTTCTGTCGCCGCGTGTTTTCATCTGACGCTGTCCAGCAGCGCTCCAGTTGCACATGGAAGGTTGCTTTTGGCGTCACACTCGTACGTCGAAAGCACTGACCATTTTTTAGTGCCATGAAATTCTTATTATTAACAGGCATTCAGGGTATTTAAAAGAGCCTGATTTACCTCCAAGCAGGTATAAAGATGTCATATCCAATCTTGCTGGTGGATATTAAAGTCCGTGCCATCAGCAGAGAGCGCATCAGAAACCGATATGTTTAAATATGTTTAAAAAGAGTGACGAACGGCTTATCGGCTGATGCAGACTGCTTTCACACTCACAAACGCTCACTGACGGTCCAACACTGGTGTGTCAGGGCTTAAATATGTGTATAGACACGAATTCACCATATTCTCCATGACTTCTCTACACTTTTAGGTAATTGTATTTCCTTATGTAGAGAAATCTGGGTGGGTGTGGCTTTTTATATAATGTATAAAGTATCAAACAAATTTAAAAAAAATCCAGCAAAGGATCTGAAAGCTGAGTCCAAATCAAAAAGAGCTTTGATCCCAACATGCATCTGATAAATTACACCGTTCGCTCCTTATATAGTCTCAGAAGTATAAATTTGACTTTACACAGACACAGAGACACATACCTTTGGTCCAGGTGGTCCAGGTTCTCCTCTTGGTCCGGCATCACCGGGGTCACCTGGTGCCCTACAAAACAAACAGAGTTCATGTAAATGAAATCAGGTAACATAAGTTTTTCAATATGATTCCCAACTGAGACCCTTAACCTACATTTTTTCCAGCCTCTCCTGGGCCCCCGGTGGTCCTCTGGGGCCGGCAGCCCGTTGTCTCCCTGTTCAGAGGAGAAAAAGTTGACTGCAGGTGCAAAAGAAAGTCTTTATGGTGTTCAGATAAACATTTACACATTATAAAGATAATACGGCTCCCCTCACCTTCGCTCCTGGCTGTCCGATTTCACCTGCGAGTCCTCTTGTGCCCTCAGGTCCCATTTCACCCTGAAACATAAAATCAGCTCTGAGACCCCCTCGTGATGGAAAAATGCACCAATTAGCTCGGGGCAGCAAAAGAAAAGTATAAAGAGTTAAATGCATCTAACTGTGAAGAACAATGGCATGCATTTAATGTTATGTTCAGGGGCCACATAATTCTGGGGGCCGCTGCTGACCTGCGGGCCACACTTTGAGGCACTGGGTGCATTCACATGGACATGAATAACCTGTTTATGATCCGGTTTTTGAAGAAACCTGTTTGTGTTTTTGAGCATTTAACCCTCTGAAACATGGAAAATTGGCTTCATTTATTTCAAAAACATGGGAAGAAACTCAAGAAACTCAAGAAAAAATGAGTGAAGAAATTAGTAAAAAAAAAAACACAAAACAAAATAATTCCCTGAAAAAAAAGCCAAAAAGGGGAAAGTTGAAAAAAAAAGAAAAAAGGAAATGACCTGGCTAAAAATGCTTTAAAAGTAAGTAATAATTCTATTTTAAGTAATTTTCTGAATTTAATAATGTCTTGCAATTTGTGAGAAATTTCCTGCCAAGTCGTCTATTGCCTTGTTTTTCCAAAAGAAACTGCATCAATTTGCTCGGGGTTCAAAGATTTAAATACTTGTGAAAGGCGTCTGAATGCAGCACAAGAAAAGTAAAGGCAATCAAACTTTCAAGGAGTTAAACACAACATATTCCCTTTATGACAACCCGAATATGCAAGCTGGCATACTCTGACAGAAATTGGGATGAATACACAGAATATGAATAACTTAATTTCTCTGTGTTCATGTAAACTGTATCCCAAATATGATCATAACCAGGATAAGCCTCATAAACAGGCTGTTCACGCACAGTAACCATTTGATTTGAGCTCATGCAAAAAGTTCACAGTACAGAAATGTTTTCACACTTTGGCGACTTTGTGCATTCACTCATACCTTGTCTCCCTTAAGTCCATCCGGCCCTTGAGCACCTTTTGGCCCGTAATCTCCTCTTCTCCCCTAAAAAAACAGGGAACAATCAGAATAGACAAAATGCAGGCAAACCGTGATGGAGAACATCAAGTTTTGTGTGAATCAGATGTTCTTACATCCCCTCCCCTAGGTCCTGGCTTTCCAGGCACTCCCTGAAAAAAAAACAACACACAGGTGAGCTATATGATGCATACGACAAGTGTGCATGTATTTCTGCTCACAACGATGAGTCTTACTGGGTTTCCTTTCAGTCCAGGGGTCACCAGGTGATCCAGGACTTCCCCTCTCTCCCTGTGGAGGAAACACCAGAGTTTAACCTTTCACCTTCGACATTCCTCAAACTATTTAACATGACGTCAGGTCTTATATCTGTCCCAGCCAGGGTCTTTACAGCTCACAGCAAGAGGAATTTTAAACTTTTTTCAATGCTGCTCAGTAAAAATTAAATAGCAATTTCACTATGGCAAAAAGTTGAGGTGAAAAATTGAAAGAAAAGAAAAAACTGACACTAATTACTCAGGTTTAGGGAGCTTTTTTTAATCACCTTTTAAAAAACTTTAATATCAAAAATGACTTTTGGGTGACAGCAGTGTATTTTTTTGTGAAATCTTTTTTTTTTTTAACAAGGCAGTTTCAGTAAGAAAAAATCACAAAATATTACCCTCTTATATCCTAGCTTTTTTTAAGACTTATGAATGCAACAATGCAATTTCAGTAAAAAAAAAAAAATCCTAAAATCTTACCTTCTATGTTTTAGTACTTTTAAGACTTATGGAAAATTAATTTATGACATTTCAAGAATAATTAAGGCCTAATTTTTAAGATTGGTTAATTCAACACCTTTTAAGACTTTAAGCCATCCCATCCAGCTTACCTTCGGTCCAGGCTCTCCAGGTGGGCCAGAGAGTCCAGGTCTTCCAGGGCGACCGGGATCACCCTGAAGGTAAGACACAAAGACACAAGCACACACTCATGGATTGTGATTTAAAGGTCCAATGTATAAGATTTAAGGGGATTTAATGGCAAAAATTGAATAAAAAATAACAAGTACGTTTTCTACAGTGTGTAATCACCTGAAAATAATCATTTGTTGTGTTGAGCCAACAACATACCTTTTCTCCGTCAGTTCCAGGGGGACCACGTTCACCGACATCTCCGGGGTGACCCGTCAGCACCCTAAAAAGCATCAAACGCACACCATAAATAGGTAAAAACACAACAAAATATGAATGCACTGATACTTTTGAATTGTGCTAAATGTCGTACTCTGTCGCCTGGGTCTCCTTTGCAGCCGGGGGCGCCGATCGTCCGATTTTACCCTGACGGGAAAAATATTAAAATTAAATCTTCACTCAAAAATCAGACATCCATTGTTTCTTTTGGGGAATTCTCTTTTCATTGGTTTATGTAAAAAAAAAAAAAAAAAAGCTAAAGAAAACCGAGAGCTAATAAATACACAAACAGATACATAAATGAAATAAAAGATAAATAAATCAATGAAAAGAAATAAATAAATAAAAGAAAAGAAAAAAAAAAAAGGTGGGAAAACAGGAAAAAGGGGGGTATTAAATAAAAAATGAAAATAAAAAGATAAAAAAATGAATATATAAATGTTATTTATGTGTTATATATATATATATATATATATATATATATATATATATATATAAATGAAATAAAAAGATAAATACATCAATAAAGAAAAAAATTAAGAATAAATTGGTGGGAAAAAGAAAAAAGGGGGAATTAAATAAAAAAAACTATAAAATAAAGTAAGAGTAGAAAATAAGTAGAGAGACAAAAAAAAACCATTCTGTAGACAAGGGTTTTGGATCAAAACATATACACGTAGACAATGGGTGGCTACTAGTTGCACTACTATGTGTTTGTGTACTTCACACAAAGTCAGGTCTGATACTTGAAACATACCAACATCTACTATTGCAAATGTTCAAAATAAAATCTGTTACAGTAAATCAGTAATGATTTTTTGTTGAATTTTTGTTTCCCAAAACATACAAAAAAACCTGCTCCTCAATTTCAGCCTTAAATAGCACACACCTTCTGTCCGTCTGTCCCATTACGTCCAAAAAGACCCGCCACCCGCCCTAACGACAGAGAAAAGAGAAGATTAGAGGAGAAAGCATGATCACCTTACAAAATAAATGGTAATTAATAGATTTGGTTAGGTAATAAATAATATATGGAAAAATAAAAACCTACCTTTTTTCCCATGGTTCCGATCTCTCCCTGTGGGCAGACAGAAGATCATTTTATGTACATTCTCATTTGTATAGATTTCACTATCATTCATCTACAAACTCAGTCATTCACGCAAAATTTTAAGTAATTCATGAATGAACTTGATGTCTCACCTTATCGCCTCTCAAACCTGGTTCTCCCTACAGAGGAGAAAAAGGGAAAAGAAAAATCGTTTAAAACTTTGCTGTATGGTGAATAGTGAACGATGGGCAGGTGGATGTTCAGCGTCTTACTTTGGAACCGGGCTGACCGATGGGACCCTCGATACGGGGTCTCCTGGGCGACCTCTTTGTCCTTTTGGACCTGGGTCTCCGTTGTCTCCTTTAGCGCCCTGCAGAGTTAAAAGGGGAAAATATGTGTGAGGATGAAAGTGTGCAAATTCTGTAAGTGTGTGTATGGCCTACATGCACATAGTGGGGACCGTAGAAAAGTATTTTTCCAGTGAGGACATCTTGGCGGTCCTCACTTCTTCAAAGGACCATTTGAGGGTTGACACTTGGTTTTAGGGTTCAGCTTACAATTAGGGTTGGGTTGGGGTTAGGCATTTAGTTGTGATGGTTAAGGTTAGGGTAAGGGGCTAAAGAATGCATTAAGTCAATCAGAGTCCTCACAAAGATGTAAGTACAAGGATGTGTGTGTGTGGGTATATGTTCTTGTGCATGCTAGTGGGGACAAAAAATTTTTGCAGCAGATTGAGGACATTTTTTTTTTGAGGACATGCCCTCACTTCTTCAAAGGACTGTTTGAGTGTTAACACAATTGAGGTAAGGGTTGGGGTTAGGCATTAAGTGGTGATGGTTAAGGTTAGGGTAAGGGCTAGGGAATACATTATATCAATCAGAGTCCTCACAAAGTCATAAGTAAAAGGATGTGTGTGTGTGTGTGTGTGTTTGTGTGTGTGTGTGTATGAAGCTTACCTTTTGTCCTCTGTGGCCTTTTGGACCAGAGGGCCCTGGTGTCTCCCGACAGGACACTTTGTAACACTGCAGGAAATCACGTCAAACATTGAGTGTTGATGCAGCGTGAAACATTAACGTTAATGAGCGTAGGTTGTGAGTGCGTTCTTACCTCTACATACGCCAAATGTTTCTGTGAAGACAAAAGAAAGAAGGTGTGAGCACATAGGCGGTCGTGTTTTATGTTTCTGTGTGTGTGTGTGTGTGTGTGCGTTTGTGTGTTTTACCATCGTCTTGATGATGCGGTCGATGGTGGGCGTGTGTATCGTGGCTCTGCCCGAGCTCAGATCCACAGCCATGAAATCCCTCCTGTAGACCGTCGCCGGAGAGTTGGCGATCTCCCTCAGTGCTGTTTCTTCAATGTTCTTTGATGCTGCCGCCACGACAAACATCCGGATGCCCTCGTCGCGAGCCTTCTCTGCTGCCACTTTGATGCCCCCGCACGGGTTTCCAGTCACGTGGCCGTCAGTGATGATCACGGCGAATCGGCGAGCGCGTTGCGGCTTGAGGGTGAGCGCAGTATTTCCTGGGTCATGTTGGTGATGGCGCAATCGGTGTAGGTACCCTTACCCAGGTAACGGATTCTCCTGACGGCCTGGAATAGGGAGGGTAAAAATATGACATAAGTACCAATAAATTAATGATTACATGTATAAATGACTAATTAAATAAACACAGAATCAAATAACACAATAGTAACAAAATAACACAAAAGTAATTTTATTCTATTAAATGTGCTTATGTATCAATAGTAAAAGTACAAGTAATGCTGTTACTGAAATTTTAAAAAAGTATTGTTTTCTTTTTTCTTTATTTTCTGTCCTTTTTATTTTGTTCTTTATTTCTATTGTCTGTTGCCTGCCAAGGGACTGCGGATGTAAATTAGCAGTCCTGCTCACCCCTGAATATGTACTTTGTATTTTATACTGATGTTCATTAATAAGCATTGTCCCTTTTAAATAAATTAATTAAACATTAAAAGAAGCTGTCAGAAATATGAGAATTATGAAGTTTATTTCTTTGCAACATGTAAATCCCCTTAAAAATGGAGCATACATTCCACATGAAAAAGACAAGGTCTTTTTTTTTTTACAAATTAAGGGATTCAAAGAATAAAATTTGGAGTTTTTTCCTCCCTTCCTCTCCTACGTTGTAGTAAGTAACAAAGATGTGTATGGGGAAATATAGTGAAGTAAAAGGGAAAGTACAGAAATATTAAAAACTCAGGAACAGATACTCAAAGTATTATTGCTTTGTTATATCATACCACAGGTTTTACCCATATCTCTCGCCCCTGTTTTAGATATGGTCAAGTTGAGGGCACTTTCTTTTATTGTATCTGGCAGCGTAGTAAACTACAAGACTTTTGGCATCTGTGATGCTTTATCCACAATCCATGGAGTTACTTTTCCACTGGATCTCGAGGTTTGCCTTCTGGGCAACCTCGTAAATCCTATATCAGACAGCTACTCAGTCAAGCTTACAGAAATCCTACTGGCTGCTGCCAAAAAGTAGATTGTCAGATCTCCTTCTGCCTGTTGGATTTATTTTATCGTCTGTTATTTTTGGGGCATTTGAATAACAAAAAAGGTATATTTCTAGTGTAAATTTGTGAAAGTGAGGTTTGTATAAAATAGAATGTGCACTGTGATATGTGAATTTATGGTGCTTTCCGTATCTATAGTGTATAGTGTTTTTATAATGTTGAAAATTAAATATTTCAATAACATTGTAGGTCTCTAAGTTAAAGCAAACTCGGGAGTCAAAAATTGGATATAGCTACACACGTGCAAAACATCAGTCTCATAAGCTGTATGAGAACTATGTTAAATTGCATAATCCCCAAAAATAAAATAAAATTCAGTTGAATACGTGGAGAATGTCCCATTTTATATGACTGAATGATTGTTTGCATGATTTCTCTATTTTTACCTCACTAGTCATATAATGGACTATACTATTATGCTTAATGCCTTCCTGTCTCTTATACCTTTTTTGTGATTAATTTTATTAGTTACATTCATATTTTAATTTCAAAGTGGCAATTTATTTCATTTCATGTTATTTTTTAGGCATTTATTATGTAAAATGGGTGTTTCTCTGCTGTCAGTTTGTGACTGTGGTTTTGGACATAATAATAAACCAAATGAAATACTCAAAAAAAAAAACTTTCACTTGATGCATTTTGGCTGTGTAGGAATATGTGTGTGTGTTGGAGCATGCGTGCGTCACTCACTGTGATAAAATCGTTTACGGGTCCAATGCGGCTGATCACTTCCTGTCTCTGGGAGAAGTGCAGTCCACCGATGTTCCAGTTGATCCGCACAACACCTCTGAATTCCTCATCCTTCAAACGCTGCGCGAACTGCTCGGTGAATGACTACAATGACACAACACAGTAAACAACAACATTACTGATACAGCCCACTGCCGGGTTGATGACTCTGTCAAACTGAACAAATTTTGGGATGACTGCGGATAAACGGCAAACCTTGATGCTGTCCACCAGCGCACCAGGGGGCGGCTCCTGCAGGGCGATGGTCTCAGATGTGTCGATGGTGAAATACACGTCTATGGGACAATCATTCTTCTCTAGAGACACTAAAAAAACAAAAATCATGCCAAGTCTTGTCAATATGTCAATGGAAAATCCAAAAACATTTAATTTATTATGCTGATCCCTAAAACTGAGCCTAAAACTGTTATTTGAAAGAGGGGAGGGGACTAGTAAAAAAGAAGGGGGAGGTATGTCAAATATTTTTTTAAGCACTTATCTTTTTATTGTGACTCGAAGGGACGGACATACAACTTTTTATTTTTATGGAAAACATGGAGGTTTACTAATTATACCTTGTATTATAGCCTGAACTACAAAAACAGATATCATTGTTGATTTTCAAATTTATAATGATCCTTGAACACATGTGCAAAGCATGCTTCCATTAGAAAAAAACCCAAATTATCCAAATAAATAATAGTAAGAAGAATAATAATTAAAATAATAATAATAATAATAATAAAATATGGACAATATTTCCTTTTAAAGTTTTAACTTTCAAACTTCAAAGGTTAAGTTTTTAAAAATCTAATAACAAATTGATGGTGGAGGGATGGCCATGCATTTTCCTCAAGTCACTTATGTAAGCTTAAAAGAAAATACATGTAGCTTCAGGGAGTCAAAAAACAAACAAACAAAAACAAAACACAAAGTCACACCCGTCCACTCCCCTCCTCTGATGACATATTAACATGACATGTTATTTCGGCTGTGAGGTAAAACGGCTTTATGGGACTCACTGGTGCACTCTGACGGCTGGCCGTGAGTCAGAGCTCCGAAAAGAAGACAGAGCGCGAAGACCTCTAACCCCAAACATCTTCCTCTCCTCCTGTCTAACACAAAAACACACAACTGGGTCAACAAAATGCTTAATTAATTTCTCATTTTATCTCTCAAAATCAGTTATCTAAAAAGAGAACTTGTGGAAAAGACAAAACATTCAGGAAAATTTGCAGAACAGAAAGACGTACATGACAAATTTTAAAGCCTAAATCAAGAAACAACACAGTGAAATTTTTTAAATAACCTGCATAATTAAAGCTTTTTTTAACCAGCTGTGGAATATCACCAAGTACTTTTACTCAAGGACTGAACTTAAGTACATATTTGAGGCACTTGTACTTTATTGGAGTGTTTTCTTTTCATGCCTGTTTATATTTTCACACCACTGCATTTCAGAGGGAAATATTCTACTTTTTACTTCACTACATTTATGTGACACCAAGATTTTTGCATAAAAACACTTTATAAAATTTGCTTAGTTATATTCTGAATTACTAAACAGTTTAACAGGTACAGTTGAAATTAATATATAATTAATCAATTAAAAAATTGGAAAAGAACAATGAACTCTCAATAAACATTAAATCGATTCTATTTTTTAAAAAAAGTTGTTTATTGCCTTTTGATTTGTTTTAAGTGTTTCTCTGTATTGGGTACTTTTACTCCTGATTATACTTCTTACTTTTACTTAAGTAGCACTCTCACAGCAGAACCTTAACTTCTAACAGAGTATTTTTTACAGTATGGTATCAATACTTTTACTTAAGTAAAGGATCTGAATACTTCATCCATCACCACCTTTTTTTGGCCAACAATATATTTGTTTTATGTCTCATTTTATTTCTCAAAATCAAAAAAGCAAAAATGAAACACATTAAAAAGACAATAATAAATAAATACAGAAAAAACTCTGAAATATAAAGAAATATGTGATACATTTATAACCTAAATCAAGACTCAACACTGTGTTTTATGAAATTATTTTAAATTAACCTGCCTAATAACAGCCTTTTACTGTGCTGCAGCCCAATACAGCAGAATTTTCTTATTATTCCACGTTTTATGATTTTTTTGTCATGTAGTGAGCAGTAGTTAAATGCCAAAGTAATTAAGAAAATGATTTCTTTTCATCTAGATTCTGCATCAGGTATCAGTTTAAGCTTTATGACGAATAGTCTGCTGTTGCCAAGGGGAACAAATGGCTGCCAAAGTTATGTAATAGATCTGAAAGAATCAGGGGTTGAACATGGATTTCCCCTCTATTTAAAAAAAAGTTTCATTGTATTAAGTCAGTTAACAATACAATGAAACAAATGAACAGTTACATTTCAATTTAAATAGATATGAACATATACACAGCAGCAAATGATGAGAGTAACATAAATTAAAATAAAATAAACACAAAGCATACCAGTGTTTAGTGTAAATAAAGAGAGTAACATTTAAATTGTCTTAATATACAGCTCCATTTCTTTCTTTCTCTCTTTTTCTCTCAAACTCAGATCAAACTTTAAACTTTTTAAAACTAGGCAGCACTGATAAAATATAAACTGATATTGTGATACTGTTTTGCCAATTTCTCACCTAAAATATTTTCTGATATTTTAAGGTACTGTTTGCTGAGACGTTGTGAACAGGAAGTGGGCGACATACTGTTTCCTGTGTTGTAAAAATGAAATTTGAAAAAACTGAGATCAAAATGTAAAGCTAAGCAGCGCTGATTAAGTAAAAACCAAAATCAGGTTACTGTGTTGCCCATTTCTTGCCTAAGATGTTTTTAGACACATTTTTTAGCTTATAGTTTAACTGTAATTTCAAATTGTTTGTTACCAGCCGGCTGAGTTTTTTCTTTTAACTGTTGACTTTTTTCTTTATTGACAAAATAAACATCTGCTAAACATCAGGTAAATAGTTACAGCGCATGTTAACAAAAATCAAATATTAAAAACATATGAATATTATAAATGACTGTTAAAAGATGATTACATAAAAATAAACAAAGAAACAGACAAAAATATAAATAAATAAAAAGGTGAAAAGGGATACAAGCATATGTTAAAATAAAGTATATTCAGTCAGAGGGTTTGGTTAACAATTGCATAATTTTCCAAAAGTCTGACGCATTTTTTATTTGCTTGATGTTTTTTTAATAAAAAGGGAAATTAGTGATCTGTGAAGAGCCTTTAGCTCTATGAGAAAATATACAATTTTGAGGAAAAGACTTAGAGAATTTCTACTTGTGAATTGTCATAATAATAAATAGTATCCCTGAATTTAAAAGATGAAACTGAATTAGATTTTTTAAAGAAGTGAGATTCCAAAGTCCAAATCTGTCAAAAGTCTTTTCAATGCCACTTTTTTTTGTAAACAGCCAAATGTGCATTATGCCACCCATGATGGTGGGTGACATAATGCATGTTTGCCACATGGAGCATTTATTAATCCATTGTGGTGCAGTGCATTCTGGTAGTTGTAGTGTCACAGCCCCTTGTTACGTATTTTCTCTGACCATGTCGCACCAATTTCAGTTTCCATCCACTGATTAGACATCCCAGTTTTATGATAAAATTATATTTCCAACAGTGACAAACTTATCTAACATGCTGCCAAACTTCACCTTATAATCAATAAAAGTTCAATCAGATCCACGAAATACCTACAGGTTTCACTGTTTCACCAAATGAAACCTTTGAGTCCAAGGCAAAAAAAAAAAGGAACTAATTATTTCGTCTAAACTTAGCACTTCCTCTCAAGTCGAGGAAAAATGTAACTTTGGGTGGTGACAGAAAACGAACAGATGCAGGACACATTTGCAGCAGAGAGCAAGCTGCTGACTGAATTTATGAGTCACATTTTAGTTTTAAACCTCAAGATTTCACAAAGCCTCAGTCTGCTGCCCTCCAGAGGCTTTCCCTTTAATCGCAGCTGTCGAGGCTGAATTAAAGCTGTGGTTGGTAACTTTTATACAATAGCTTTCTGTCATGTTTGCTGAAGCTGTAATTATATCCACACAGTATCACATGAAACAGATAATATGTGAAAAAAAAAAAACCAATTCCTCTGACTCCTCTTGATTCTAATAATGGCATTTGCGAGAATTAGGGGTCGACAGATTGGCCAATTATTGAGGCCCATATTTGGCCTAATATATGTATCAGTGTTTTATTTTAGTGATCACCAATAAAATTAATGAATGAAAAAGTGTGCGGATTAAACTCAACCAACAGCAGGGAGTGCAGCCTGCAAGACATGCAGAGAAAGTTTCAGCATGGGAGGAACTTTTATTTTGTAAAACCTCTGGGAGCTATTTTTATTTATTAATTTTTTATTCAAATTTTCAGTTGCAGGAAACTGGCTTAAAGTTTGATTAAACATGTACTAAAAGAATTTAAACAAATTTTTGTGTTTGAGTTTGATATATCCTAAATTCGACAGAAATATTTTCATTTTTATTGTAATTGCATACCGTTTCCGAATATCGTTTTTTGGTCTCATTAAGTACTAATAATCGGTATCGGTATTGGCCCTGAAAAATCAATATCGGTCGACCCCCTTGTAAGAAGCACGTCAACGAAAACAACCAATGACAGAAGAGGAGTCTATAATGCAGACGTCAATCATGTCGATCTCTCCGTGATCTGCGGTCAAACTGTCAAACTAATCAGCGCTGATCAAATATGAATAATGAAAGATTATGATGCTACATTACCTATTTCTTTCCTAAAATGTTTGCTGAAACATGTTTTAGTGTACTGTTTAGCAGGAAAATGAGAAAGATTTAGACCTTGCCGTCATGATGGAAGCAGTCGACGAAAAGTACGAACAGCTGGAAATTTTCCCATTTTACAGCCTGAGATCTCGCACACTGCTGTTGCTCAGGTATATTATCCTTACGGTTCCTCTGGACCTTCGTTAAAAGTAAGCTATTTGACACTTCTTTTTTTAAAAATTGGTTATAAATAGATAGATTAAATCGTTTGTACCATCTCTTAAATTATACTTAAAATGTAAAAAAATAAAATATTTAATATTATTTTAAAGCAGTACAAAAATTTCTAAATAAAGTGGAGCAAAGTATGATTTATTATTATGGATTAAGGTACACAGCTGTACAGAAAAATGTTTAAATTAGCTGCGCCTTTACCAGCTCCAACATTAATGCAATAAAGAAATAAATGCATCAATAATTCCAAAATATATTATTCTGATACAGGCCATTCTGCATAATTAGTACATTTACTTTTTGTACTTCAAGTATTTTTTGATGCCAATACTTTCAGGGAAGAAGGCAATGAGCATAAAAAGAAAAAAGACCCAAAAATTTGCAAGTAATTAGTAAAAAGTACAAGAAAACTTATTTTTAAAAAAATTGTAAAAAAAAAAAGAATTAAAAAAGGAAATAACCCACAAACAGAATTTAAAGAATTATAATAATTCTGTAACAAAAAAAAATTGTAATCATGACAATTAGCTATAAATATAGTTTTACCAAGTTTTTTCCTTTTTCCTCCTCAAGACATTTTCCCCTAGCTGTTTCTAAGTTTACTCATTTTTTTACAGTTCGTGGAACAAGTTGCTCGATGCCTTTTTTGTGTTTTTAGTTCAAAGGTTTAAATATTTGTGAAAGGCGTCTGAAAGCAGCACAAGAAAAGAGATATTGCTCCAGGTTTTAAAGAGTTAAGTAATAATGGAATGCACAGCTTTTATTTGTGACAGAGTATTTTTCTACTGTAGTACTGAGATATGAGTACTTCACCACTGGAAAAGCTTCACATGAATTCTGAGAAGACTGACAACAATGACGGAGCTGCTGGGCACGTTCCACAAAAACAAAAACAAAACTGATGAAGTTGCCATAAACCAACCAGCAGACACGCACTTGAGGCCTTCAGGGCCCCTGAGACTTGGGGCCAGAGACAGAGTCCACTTTGCCTGATTAAAACTCAAACCCTGCAGGCTGTGGGAGCGGAGGCCTCTGGAGGGCAGATGACTGGTAGCAACACGTCAGCCGAGCCTACGGCTGGTCTGGAGTCTGCCTTCAGCAGAGGTGGAATAAAAAAATCGATACAGCATCGTATCGTGGCAATATCGTATCGATATACGGATGCAAAATATTGATTTTTTTGTTATTTAAACTTTTACTATTGCAAATACAAATAAAACTTTTGATTGCCTCTTAGAATAAAACCATCAGTTCATTTTTTACTAGATGCATTTTGCTGCGATAACAAATGACTGAAGTCAGCTGAAGAGGCTGAAAACTTTATCGTATTAGATAACATAGATGTTGACAAAGCTTTTTCTTCATGGGCATAATTTGCAGTTGAAAAGTGGTCCTAAATCGCCATATATCACAGTAAGTTATTGCAGAATTTAGCATATCGCAACACGTTTAAAATCACAATAATATTGTAGCGGCTGCAGGAAACAAAGCGAAATCGCTCAGAGGCTGAGGCCTGGTCTATTGTGTGACACAACAACAAAAAAAGATTTGCTAAGATCCAAAAATGTGTTAAATAAATGCATTAACATAAAGGATTCAACCTATTATCCTACTAACCTGATGTAGGTGATTAGCAAATATTCATATGGATTATGAATGTCACCGCTCATATCCATGTGACCCAACTCTGCCAATAACCTCATTCATGAAAACGATTTAAGATAAAATAAAAAAATACAAACAGAAAAAGATGTAACATGTAACTGCCTGTCTTGGCCAGGTCACTCTTAAAAGGGAGATTTTAATCTCCACAGGTTTTTCTGGTTAGATAAAGATTAAATAAATAAATAAATATAAACCATTCACAATATTATTAACCCTGAGAAAATTGGCTTGATTTATTCAAAAAAATAGGAAGAAGGGAAAGAGTAAGTTACAAATAACAAGTTGTGTATCTTTGAAAACACAACTTTTTTTTTCAAGTTTCAGCAGTTAAAATACTTGTGAAAGGCGTCTGAATGCAGAACAAGAAAACGGATGTTGATCCAGGTGCTTAAGGGTTAATCACACTTTCTTAGTAATTCATGGCTCCTTTAAATGTTATATTGTGACTTTAGCATCGTGATAATATCGTATCGCAGGGCCTCTGGTGATTCCCACCCCTTTATGACAGTCTACAGTGATGGTCAACTGATGCGTTTTACACTTTAAAAAAATCTGCATCCAATTAAGTAACAAACAAGACAAACTTCTCCTTCTTTTAAAACATTCATTATATCATTTTCAGTGCAAATAAATGCCACTACAAGCAGAGCAATTTGCCTTGAAATTAACTTTTTTAAAAGTTTTAAAAAATTGAATATAATATGAAGTTAAATAATGTCACACCTGATTGCATCTTTTAAAAAAGTCAATATACACTGAAGAAAACAACATTTTTAGAGACATGATTTAAGGCTTTTGCACAGCAAAGGACAGCCGCGCGCTTTGCTGTGGCTCCCTCTGGCGGACTGACAGCTGTGAGTCGCTCCTGCAGATGTTCCCACTCCTCTCCCCCACTGTACATGGGAGTGAGTGGGAGTCAGTATTGCTTTTCACCTGTGCACAGGTAAATACGACGCAAAAAACATGCAGAGATAACAGCACGACCGATGGAGCCAATGTTCTATTTACTTTGGCTGTTTTTTTTCTTGGGCGATTCGGCGGAGTTGCGTATTCAAAGTTTGGTTTGGCTGAGAAAAATCCCTTATTCCTGATGATGCGATGAAGTTTGGAGACATGCAAAGACCCACGGACAGAGAGACTGACAGAAAGACAGGCAGAGACACACAGGAGTAAAGAAGGAGGCAGGCAGGGGGAGAGAGAGATTTGCACATTGTTGCGCGTAAAACTTACCCAAACTCTTTCCGACTACTTAAAAACTTTGTGCGCAGCTGTTCCTCTGTTGATTACCTCCTCATGTCAGCAGGAGGGAAAAACGAGAAAGTAAAGGGTGACACGGGAGGTAGAAAATGGGAAATAAAGCCCTGGATGCGCGTTTACTTCCCGCAGAAGAGCCGTCCGTTCGCTCTCCTGTCCCGGTCCAGCCTCAGCGACCAGCCCTGATCCCTCCTCCCCGTTGCGCGCACGGCGCGCCCCCAGTGCCCGCCGCTGTCCGCTTGGAGGCGCCATAGCTCCGCAGGAACCCGTGTGAGCGCGCGCGCGTGCACCCGCATGTATTAATGCCATGAGTCAGTAAAAGAAGATGCCAAAGCGCAGCTGGAGTTTGCAGCAGATTGCCTTTAACTCCACAAAGAGACTGTAATGCCAGTTTAGTATCAGAGCGGCGATGTCGATTTAATGGATGTGGCCCTCAGCGGAACACATGGCAACCCTGCGGACACCGAGCTCTCATGTCCCTGAGACAGGACATTCAGGAGCTTCTCACAGTTAATCTCACACATGTGGTGAGCCAGTTTGAAATAGAACAGGATAAAGAGCAGACTTAACCCCCCCCATTTACACACACACACACACACACACACAAACGGACCTCTTTTGTGTCTGGTGATCTGGTTGCAATTAGTAGGCAGAGTGAGAGGAGTTTATACTCGATATAAACACTAACAGACTATCCGCGAGTCTGCTCACCATGTTTATACGCATGTCAGTGCCTCAGCTGCCTGTTTGCCTATTTGTGCATGTTGGCGTGTTGGTGGTCCGCCTGTTACAGGACTCACCATGTATGTGCACATCTGCAAACACACTTACATCCACTCTGCATGTAAAGCACATTTCTTGTCATTTTATTGTTTCAGATCGCATGTTGGCCCAGGGCCGGCCCCAGACTTTTGCGGGCCCTAATCAGGATTCAATTTGTGGTCCCCCCCTCAGTGTAACACCTTTCAAGGCACTAATCAAACTTGTTTATTGTTTATCTTAGTTTAAGCACAAATGATGTACAAATAATGATGTAAAGACTTAAGTGAGACCTATTAGCAGCAACATTATATTTAAGGGGATAGTTAAGAGTCTTTAAAGTAGGATTGTTTGAGGTATTTATCCATAATCACCAGGCGGGTTTCCATTAACCCTTAAATTGCACAAAACGAAATTGCAAATACAAAATACGCCTAATGGCAACATGTCAGTATCAAAAAAAAAACTCGCAAAAGAGTTTTTACGCTTGCATGAGGTGGTATTTCAGGCAATTTTAAAAAGACATATCTTGCAAAATTGCAACGGAAACTTTTTTTTTTTTTTGGTTTTCCAGGTCACATGATGATATGGCTATGTGCCGCAGGAACTACAAGAGCTGTTATTGTATCACATAACTCTGAGAAAGTTGAGTGGATCATCCGGAAGTTTTGAATCCACAAGTCCAAAATCTTGGACTATTACACCCCAGAAATCCCTCATATGCGGCCGCTCCTACGTATAAGGGGCTCGCCTTTCCATTAGCCCTCCATAAGACGCCTACGTCACCTTGGATTGGAAATAATGTAACCAGTGTGGTGGCTGCAGTATAAATAACGCTGCTAATGTTTTGAACATCCATCGCCATGTTTCTTGGAGTGTTATCACCAGAGAAGTCACAAAATGTCACTCAGTGGAAATGTCAATATCGCTTAAGTTTTGCAGAAGCCTGTAATGGAAACCCACCTACTGACGCCAAAAGCCACCTTTCGGGGCAGTACGATATGCCGCCGGGCAGAATCTCATGTGGCTGTATGATACGCCGACAGCCTATTTTTTTGGCCATGTGTTGTTAAGATGCTCATTAACTTCTCCCAGTATTTTTGAAAGAAATCAAACCAGTTTGCTCAAGTTTCAAAGGGTTAATCCTATGAAAGCATGTTTTGTCACCACAGAATTCTGGGAATGTTTGTTTTGTATGTGACTGTAAACTAACCAACCTAAATTGTGCTTTTTTTCTGTCTCTGATTTTATTTTGTCACTGTTTGTTGGCAAAAATGGCACAAAATGTTGACAGTTTATGTTTTGGAAGTTCAGTTTTTATTCGGTTAATGTCTCATGCTTATTAAAAAATCTTTTACAGACCTAACAAACTCGAACTGAGCTCGGCCGGCTCTGTTTTGGCTGCTGTGTGTATCAGAGTGTCCAGTTCGCTTGAATTCTGTGATGTGGCCTGCAGAGCTGCCAATGCGTTAAACAGCAACACCGCCGCTAATGTCTTATCCAGGCCGGGACACGGGAGGCGATGTCGGGAAGAGGGTTTTACATCCAAGTGCACATCCGCTACACGAGAGGCTATCGGTGCAGAGAGGGAGATGAAGGGGGTCGTTTGGGTCAGCTGAGTCTGGCAGGTGAAAGAGACTGAAGACGGATTAAAGTCTGATCAGACCTGGTCAGTCACTAGACGCTGCCTCTGCTGGACGTCCAAAAACATGTTTTTACACGTTTTGACTTGTTGGTCCCTCATGCTGTTTAATCTTTTGAAACCTAGATTGTCATCAGTTTTCGTGCACTGTGTTCAAACGCCTTTCACAAGCTTTTTAACCCTTTGAAACCTGATAAAATTTGTTTGATTTCTTTGAAAAAAATTGGGAAAAAAGGCACTGGAACGCACATCCCACAAATTTCAAGAAATTACAATAAATTAGTTGCAAAAAAGGGGAAGGAAGTAAGAAAAATATTTTTTTTAAAAGGGAAAAATGTCGAAAAAAAATTATTACCAATAATTTTTTATTTAAAATCCTCTTACAGAAAAAAGAATAAAAACATATTTAAAAATAATAATTTTCAGCACTTTCGGGGTCTTTTTTTAACTCTTTGAAGCCTAAGAAAATTGATTTGATTTCTTTGAGAAAAAAAACCTGGGGAAAAAAAAGGCAATGACCAACTTGGCAAGAAATGTCCCATAAATTTCAAGAAATTAGTAAAAGGTGACTCGAGACTGAAAAATATTTAAAAAACTGGGGAAAAATTTCCCAAAACTATTTTTTATAATTACTTCTGGTTTTTTTTTAATTAATTTTGAATTTGGAATTATGTTACAGAAAAAAATAATTAATACATATTTTTAAAATAATTTTCAGCACATTTTCAGGTTTTTTTTTTTTTTTTTTTTTTTTTTTTTTAACTTTTTTTTCTAATTTTTAGGTAATTATCTTCTAACTTTTAAATTTTTATTTTATTTTATTTAAAAAATCTAAATTTTGGGCCAATTAAACCAATTTTACCATGTTTCACAGGGTTCATTTAACTTTATGCTGTGATCAGTCTCGAGGTGGTCGGAGGTGAAACAGCAGAGTGCAGAGAAAAAGAGGAGGAAGAGGAGGAAGAGGAGGAGGAGGAGGGCAGCTGCTGGCCAGAGTTATTACCCTCTGAAGCTGTTCTCTCTCTGTCTTGGCCTGAGAAGAGTTTTTCCTTAAAAAGAGAAGGAGTGAAGCAGTGTGTGTGTGTGTGTGTGTGTGTGTGTGTGTGTGTGTGTGTGTGTGTGTGTGTGTGTGTGTGTGT